>NW_027182826.1:1242500-1305000 GCF_041146395.1 Eulemur rufifrons | reverse complement strand
TAGGGTTTCGGGTTAGGGTTAGGGTTAGGTTAGGTTTAGGGTTAGGGTTAGGGGTTAGGGTTAGGGTTAGGGGTTGGGGTTTGGGTTAGGGGTAGGGGTAGGGGTAGGGTTAGGGTTAGGGTTATGTGTTAGGGTTTGTGTTAGAGGTTAGGGTTAGGTTTACTGTTCGTGGTTAGAGTTACGTTTAGGGGTTAGCATTAGGGTTAGGGATTAGGTTTAGGGTGTTTAGAGTTAGTGTTGGGCTTTAGGATCGGGGCTTAGGTTCAGGGTCAGAGGTTAGGGTTGGTGGTAGGGCTTAGATTTAGCGGTCAGTTTAAGGGCACAGGACCTGGTTAATCTACGGTGAGAGGGGTGTGGTCGGAGTCACCACAAAAGCACAACATCATTCCTTGGGCCTTGGGACAAAACCCACATGCAGGACTCAGGCAGAGCCTCATCTCACACATGGCATGGCTGTATTGTAGGCTTGCTTCACTCTGGGAATGGAAGTAGTGTGAGAATTAGGGTTAGGTTTGGGGTTAGGGGTTTCGAGTTAGGGGTTAGGTTTCGAGTCAGGGTCAGGTGCTAGGGATTAGTGGTTAGGTTTAGAGTTAGTGTTAGGGGTTAGGTGTTAAGTCTGGGTTGGGGGCCAGGGTTAGGTTTAGGGTTGGGGTTAGCGTTAGGGTTAGGGGTTAGGGTTAAGGGATAGGGTTAGGGTTAAGGGTTAGGCTTAGGGTTAGGGTTCAGGGTTAGGGTTAAGGTTTAGGGTTAGAGTCAGGGTTAAGTGTTAGGGTGAGGCTTAACAGTTAGGGTTAGGGTTAGGGGGTTAGGAATAGGGTTAGGGTTAAGGGTTAGGTTTATGGTTCCGGTTTAAGGTTAGGATTAGGGGTTAGGGTTAGTATTAACTGTAGGTAAGTGTTGGGGTTAGATCTATAGGCATTAGCGTATAGGTTAGGATTAGGGTTAAGTAGGGTTATGTTTAATGGTTAGGATTGGGATTAGCGTTAAGGGTTAGGGTTAAGCTTTAGGGGTTATGACTAAGGATCAATGGTTAGGGTTATTTTTAGGCGTAGGGTTAGGGTAAGGGTTTTAGGGTTAGTGTTAGTGTTGTCGGTAGGGTTAAGGTTAGGGTTGGCGTTTCAGAATTAGGGATTAGGTGTTATGGTTATGGCTAGGAGTTAGGGTTAGAGTTACGGTATAGGGCTTGTTCTCAGGGTGTCCTGCATTATCGTTAAGATAAGGGGTTAAGTTAGGGTTAGGGTGAGGTTTACGTGTTAAGGTGAGCAGTAGGATCAGGGTTAGGTGTTATGTTCTGGGTTAGGGTTATGGGTGTGGGGTAGGGTTTACGCTTAGGGCACGGGCCCTGTATGCACTAGGAGGCGAAGTTAGGGGTCTGTGATGGTCGCTGGGAACCCACTCTATCGTACGCAGTGTATGGGCCTCTGGGTTTCATGCAGGACACTGTGGCAGAGCGGGCTTTCATGCATGGCTTAGTAGGATTGTAGGCTTTCAAAACTCTGAGAAAGCAAGTCTGAGAATTAGATTTAGGGTTAGGATTACGGTACGGTTTAGGGATGAAGATTAGTGATAGGGTGAGGGCTTAGGGTTAGGGGTTAGGGTTAGGGTTGTTGGCAGGGTGAAGGTTAGGGTTGGCATTTTAGAATTAGGGATGAGGTGTTACGGTTATGGCTAGGGGTTAGGATTAGAATTATGGGATAGGGCTTCTTCTCAGGGTGTTATGCATTAAGGTTAAGATAAGGGGATAAGTTAGGGTTACGGGGAGGTTTATGTTTTAAGGTGAGCAATAGGATCAGGGTCAGGTGCTATGTTCAGGGTGAGGGTTATCTGTTAGGGGTAGTGTTTATACTTAGCGTACAGGCCCTGTGTGCACTGGGCGGGGGGCTGGGGTTAGGGGGATGGGATTGTCCCCGGGAACCCACTCTATCATACGCTAGGTATAGGCTCCTGGTTTCATGCAAGAGAGAGCTGCAGAGCCCCCTTTTACTCATGGCATGGGAGGATTTTAGGCTTTCTAAACTCTAAGAAAGCAAGAAGTCCGAGAATTAGATTTAGGGGTAGGATTATGATAATGTTTAGGGTTAGGGTTAGTGTTAAGGTGGGGTCTTAGGGTTAGGGGTTAGGGTTAGAGGTTAGTGTTAGGTGTAACAGTTACAGTTAGGTTTATGGTTAAGTTTCAGGGTTAGGGTTAAGGTTTGGGTTTAGCGTTTGGCACAGGGTTAGGCTTCAGTGTTAGCTTTATGGTTAAAGATTAGGATTAGGGTTAGTGTGAGGGTTAATGGTAAGGGTCAAGATTAAGGGTTAGGGTTGGGGTTAGGGTTAGGTTTAGGGTTAGGGCTTAGGGTTAGGGGATAGGATTACGGTTAAGTGTTGGGCTTATGGTTAGGGTTAAAGTTTAGTGTTAGGGTTAATGTTTAGTGTTATGGTCCAGTTTAAGTGTTAGGGTGAGGGTTAACAGTTAGGATTAGGCTTAGGGGTTAGGGATATAGTGAAGGTTCAGTGTTAGGGTTAGGTTTAGGGTTCAGGGTTAGGGTTAGCTTTAGGGGTTATGGTTAGGGTTAGGTGTTAGGTTAGTGTCAGGGTTAGGTCTAGTCGTGAGGGTAAGGTTTAGGGTTAGCTTTAAGAGCTAGGGTTAGGTTTAATGGTTAGGATTAGGATTACGGTTAAAGGTTAGGGTAATGCTCAGGGGTTAGGGTGAAGGGTGAAGGGTTAGGGCTTTTGTTAGGCATAGCGTTGGGGTTAGACCTAAGGGTTCCTGTCAGTGTTAGGGTTGTAGGCAGCGTTACGTTTAGGCTTAGCGGTGGAGAATTAGGGTTAGGGATTAGGTGTTACAGTGATGACTAGGAGATAGGGTTAGAATTATGGGATAGGGGATGTTCTCAGGGAATGGGTTATGCATTAACGTTACGTTAAGAGGTTAAAGTTAGGCTCACGGTGAGGTTTACGTGTTAAGGGGAGAAATAGGAACAGGGTTAGGTGCCATGTTCAGGGTTAGGGTTATCTGTTAAATGTATCATTTATGCTTAGCGCACGGGCCCTGTCGGCATTAGGCTGGGGGGAGGTTAGGGGGCTGGGATTGTCACCGGGAACCCACTGTATCGGACTCTGGGTATGGGCCCGTGGATTTCATGCGGGACACAGTGGTAGAGCCTCCTTTCACACATGGCATGGGAGGATTGCAGGCTTTCTAAACTCTAAGAAAGCAAGAAGTCTGAGAATTAGATTTAGGGTTAGGATTATGGTTCGGGTTCAGGATGAAGTGTAGTGTTATGGTGAGGGGATAGGGTTACAGATTAGGGTTAGGGTTTAAGGTTACTGTTAGGTTTAACGGTTACAGTTCGTTTTGGGGTTGAGGTTTGCGGATAGGGTTAAGATGAGGGGTCAGGGTTTGGTACAGGGTTAGGGTTGTGTTCGGTTTAGGGTTGAAGTTTAGGATTAGGGTTAGGATTAAAGGTTAGCATGAGAGTTAACGGATAAGATTAAGGTTAAGGGTTAGGGTTAGGGTTTAGGTTTAGGGTTAAGGGTTAGGGTTAGTTTTAGGGTTAGAGTTATGTGTTAGGGTTTGTGTTAGAGGTTAGGGTTAGGTTTACTGTTCGTGGTTAGAGTTACGTTTAGGGGTTAGCATTAGGGTTAGGGATTAGGTTTAGGGTAAGTGTTTAGAGTTAGTGTTGGGCTTTAGGCTCGGGGCTTAGGTTCAGGGTCAGAGGTTAGGGTTGGTGGTAGGGCTTAGATTTAGCGGTCAGTTTAAGGGCACAGGACCTGGTTAATCTACGGTGAGAGGGGTGTGGTCGGAGTCACCACAAAAGCACAACATCATTCCCTGGGCCTTGGGACAAAACCTACATGCAGGACTCAGGCAGAGCCTCATCTCACACATGGCATGGCTGTATTGTAGGCTTGCTTCACTCTGGGAATGGAAGTAGTGTGAGAATTAGGGTTAGGTTTGGGGTTAGGGGTTTCGAGTTAGGGGTTAGGTTTCGAGTCAGGGTCAGGTGCTAGGGATTAGTGGTTAGGTTTAGAGTTAGTGTTAGGGGTTAGGTGTTAAGTCTGGGTTGGGGGCCAGGGTTAGGTTTAGGGTTGGGGTTAGCGTTAAGGTTAGGGGTTAGGGTTAAGGGATAGGGTTAGGGTTAAGGGTTAGGCTTAGGGTTAGGGTTCAGGGTTAGGGTTAAGGTTTAGGGTTGGAGTCAGGGTTAAGTGTTAGGGTGAGGCTTAACAGTTAGGGTTAGGGTTAGGGGGTTAGGAATAGGGTTAGGGTTAAGGGTTAGGGTTATGGTTCAGGTTTAAGGTTAGGATTAGGGGTTAGGGTTAGTGTTAACTGTAGGTCAGTGTTGGGGTTAGATCTCTAGGCATTAGCGTATAGGTTAGGGTTAGGGTTAAGTAGGGTTATGTTTAATGGTTAGGATTGGGATTAGCGTTAAGGGTTAGGGTTAAGCTTTAGGGGTTATGACTAAGGATCAATGGTTAGGGTTATTTTTAGGCGTAGGGTTAGGGTAAGGGTTTTAGGGTTAGTGTTAGTGTTGTCGGTAGGGTTAAGGTTAGGGTTGGCGTTTCAGAATTAGGGATTAGGTGTTATGGTTATGGCTAGGAGTTAGGGTTAGAATTACGGTATAGGGCTTGTTCTCAGGGTGTCCTGCATTATCGTTAAGATAAGGGGTTAAGTTAGGGTTAGGGTGAGGTTTACGTGTTAAGGTGAGCAGTAGGATCAGGGTTAGGTGTTATGTTCTGGGTTAGGGTTATGGGTGTGGGGTAGGGTTTACGCTTAGGGCACGGGCCCTGTATGCACTAGGAGGCGAAGTTAGGGGTCTGTGATGGTCGCTGGGAACCCACTCTATCGTACGCAGTGTATGGGCCTCTGGGTTTCATGCAGGACACTGTGGCAGAGCGGGCTTTCATGCATGGCTTAGTAGGATTGTAGGCTTTCAAAACTCTGAGAAAGCAAGTCTGAGAATTAGATTTAGGGTTAGGATTACGGTACGGTTTAGGGATGAAGATTAGTGATAGGGTGAGGGCTTAGGGTTAGGGGTTAGGGTTAGGGTTAGGGTTGTTGGCAGGGTGAAGGTTAGGGTTGGCATTTTAGAATTAGGGATGAGGTGTTACGGTTATGGCTAGGGGTTAGGATTAGAATTATGGGATAGGGCTTCTTCTCAGGGTGTTATGCATTAAGGTTAAGATAAGGGGATAAGTTAGGGTTACGGGGAGGTTTATGTTTTAAGGTGAGCAATAGGATCAGGGTCAGGTGCTATGTTCAGGGTGAGGGTTATCTGTTAGGGGTAGTGTTTATACTTAGCGTACAGGCCCTGTGTGCACTGGGCGGGGGGCTGGGGTTAGGGGGATGGGATTGTCCCCGGGAACCCACTCTATCATACGCTAGGTATAGGCTCCTGGTTTCATGCAAGAGAGAGCTGCAGAGCCCCCTTTTACTCATGGCATGGGAGGATTTTAGGCTTTCTAAACTCTAAGAAAGCAAGAAGTCCGAGAATTAGATTTAGGGGTAGGATTATGATAATGTTTAGGGTTAGGGTTAGTGTTAAGGTGGGGTCTTAGGGTTAGGGGTTAGGGTTAGAGGTTAGTGTTAGGTGTAACAGTTACAGTTAGGTTTATGGTTAAGTTTCAGGGTTAGGGTTAAGGTTTGGGTTTAGCGTTTGGCACAGGGTTAGGCTTCAGTGTTAGCTTTATGGTTAAAGATTAGGATTAGGGTTAGTGTGAGGGTTAATGGTAAGGGTCAAGATTAAGGGTTAGGGTTGGGGTTAGGGTTAGGTTTAGGGTTAGGGCTTAGGGTTAGGGGATAGGATTACGGTTAAGTGTTGGGCTTATGGTTAGGGTTAAAGTTTAGTGTTAGGGTTAATGTTTAGTGTTATGGTCCAGTTTAAGTGTTAGGGTGAGGGTTAACAGTTAGGATTAGGCTTAGGGGTTAGGGATATAGTGAAGGTTCAGTGTTAGGGTTAGGTTTAGGGTTCAGGGTTAGGGTTAGCTTTAGGGGTTATGGTTAGGGTTAGGTGTTAGGTTAGTGTCAGGGTTAGGTCTAGTCGTGAGGGTAAGGTTTAGGGTTAGCTTTAAGAGCTAGGGTTAGGTTTAATGGTTAGGATTAGGATTACGGTTAAAGGTTAGGGTAATGCTCAGGGGTTAGGGTGAAGGGTGAAGGGTTAGGGCTTTTGTTAGGCATAGCGTTGGGGTTAGACCTAAGGGTTCCTGTCAGTGTTAGGGTTGTAGGCAGCGTTACGTTTAGGCTTAGCGGTGGAGAATTAGGGTTAGGGATTAGGTGTTACAGTGATGACTAGGAGATAGGGTTAGAATTATGGGATAGGGGATGTTCTCAGGGAATGGGTTATGCATTAACGTTACGTTAAGAGGTTAAAGTTAGGCTCACGGTGAGGTTTACGTGTTAAGGGGAGAAATAGGAACAGGGTTAGGTGCCATGTTCAGGGTTAGGGTTATCTGTTAAAGGTATCATTTATGCTTAGCGCACGGGCCCTGTCGGCATTAGGCTGGGGGGAGGTTAGGGGGCTGGGATTGTCACCGGGAACCCACTGTATCGGACTCTGGGTATGGGCCCGTGGATTTCATGCGGGACACAGTGGTAGAGCCTCCTTTCACACATGGCATGGGAGGATTGCAGGCTTTCTAAACTCTAAGAAAGCAAGAAGTCTGAGAATTAGATTTAGGGTTAGGATTATGGTTCGGGTTCAGGATGAAGTGTAGTGTTATGGTGAGGGGATAGGGTTACAGATTAGGGTTAGGGTTTAAGGTTACTGTTAGGTTTAACGGTTACAGTTCGTTTTGGGGTTGAGGTTTGCGGATAGGGTTAAGATGAGGGGTCAGGGTTTGGTACAGGGTTAGGGTTGTGTTCGGTTTAGGGTTGAAGTTTAGGATTAGGGTTAGGATTAAAGGTTAGCATGAGAGTTAACGGATAAGATTAAGGTTAAGGGTTAGGGTTAGGGTTTAGGTTTAGGGTTAAGGGTTAGGGTTAGTTTTAGGGTTAGAGTTATGTGTTAGGGTTTGTGTTAGAGGTTAGGGTTAGGTTTACTGTTCGTGGTTAGAGTTACGTTTAGGGGTTAGCATTAGGGTTAGGGATTAGGTTTAGGGTAAGTGTTTAGAGTTAGTGTTGGGCTTTAGGCTCGGGGCTTAGGTTCAGGGTCAGAGGTTAGGGTTGGTGGTAGGGCTTAGATTTAGCGGTCAGTTTAAGGGCACAGGACCTGGTTAATCTACGGTGAGAGGGGTGTGGTCGGAGTCACCACAAAAGCACAACATCATTCCCTGGGCCTTGGGACAAAACCTACATGCAGGACTCAGGCAGAGCCTCATCTCACACATGGCATGGCTGTATTGTAGGCTTGCTTCACTCTGGGAATGGAAGTAGTGTGAGAATTAGGGTTAGGTTTGGGGTTAGGGGTTTCGAGTTAGGGGTTAGGTTTCGAGTCAGGGTCAGGTGCTAGGGATTAGTGGTTAGGTTTAGAGTTAGTGTTAGGGGTTAGGTGTTAAGTCTGGGTTGGGGGCCAGGGTTAGGTTTAGGGTTGGGGTTAGCGTTAAGGTTAGGGGTTAGGGTTAAGGGATAGGGTTAGGGTTAAGGGTTAGGCTTAGGGTTAGGGTTCAGGGTTAGGGTTAAGGTTTAGGGTTGGAGTCAGGGTTAAGTGTTAGGGTGAGGCTTAACAGTTAGGGTTAGGGTTAGGGGGTTAGGAATAGGGTTAGGGTTATGGTTCAGGTTTAAGGTTAGGATTAGGGGTTAGGGTTAGTGTTAACTGTAGGTCAGTGTTGGGGTTAGATCTCTAGGCATTAGCGTATAGGTTAGGGTTAGGGTTAAGTAGGGTTATGTTTAATGGTTAGGATTGGGATTAGCGTTAAGGGTTAGGGTTAAGCTTTAGGGGTTATGACTAAGGATCAATGGTTAGGGTTATTTTTAGGCGTAGGGTTAGGGTAAGGGTTTTAGGGTTAGTGTTAGTGTTGTCGGTAGGGTTAAGGTTAGGGTTGGCGTTTCAGAATTAGGGATTAGGTGTTATGGTTATGGCTAGGAGTTAGGGTTAGAATTACGGTATAGGGCTTGTTCTCAGGGTGTCCTGCATTATCGTTAAGATAAGGGGTTAAGTTAGGGTTAGGGTGAGGTTTACGTGTTAAGGTGAGCAGTAGGATCAGGGTTAGGTGTTATGTTCTGGGTTAGGGTTATGGGTGTGGGGTAGGGTTTACGCTTAGGGCACGGGCCCTGTATGCACTAGGAGGCGAAGTTAGGGGTCTGTGATGGTCGCTGGGAACCCACTCTATCGTACGCAGTGTATGGGCCTCTGGGTTTCATGCAGGACACTGTGGCAGAGCGGGCTTTCATGCATGGCTTAGTAGGATTGTAGGCTTTCAAAACTCTGAGAAAGCAAGTCTGAGAATTAGATTTAGGGTTAGGATTACGGTACGGTTTAGGGATGAAGATTAGTGATAGGGTGAGGGCTTAGGGTTAGGGGTTAGGGTTAGGGTTAGGGTTGTTGGCAGGGTGAAGGTTAGGGTTGGCATTTTAGAATTAGGGATGAGGTGTTACGGTTATGGCTAGGGGTTAGGATTAGAATTATGGGATAGGGCTTCTTCTCAGGGTGTTATGCATTAAGGTTAAGATAAGGGGATAAGTTAGGGTTACGGGGAGGTTTATGTTTTAAGGTGAGCAATAGGATCAGGGTCAGGTGCTATGTTCAGGGTGAGGGTTATCTGTTAGGGGTAGTGTTTATACTTAGCGTACAGGCCCTGTGTGCACTGGGCGGGGGGCTGGGGTTAGGGGGATGGGATTGTCCCCGGGAACCCACTCTATCATACGCTAGGTATAGGCTCCTGGTTTCATGCAAGAGAGAGCTGCAGAGCCCCCTTTTACTCATGGCATGGGAGGATTTTAGGCTTTCTAAACTCTAAGAAAGCAAGAAGTCCGAGAATTAGATTTAGGGGTAGGATTATGATAATGTTTAGGGTTAGGGTTAGTGTTAAGGTGGGGTCTTAGGGTTAGGGGTTAGGGTTAGAGGTTAGTGTTAGGTGTAACAGTTACAGTTAGGTTTATGGTTAAGTTTCAGGGTTAGGGTTAAGGTTTGGGTTTAGCGTTTGGCACAGGGTTAGGCTTCAGTGTTAGCTTTATGGTTAAAGATTAGGATTAGGGTTAGTGTGAGGGTTAATGGTAAGGGTCAAGATTAAGGGTTAGGGTTGGGGTTAGGGTTAGGTTTAGGGTTAGGGCTTAGGGTTAGGGGATAGGATTACGGTTAAGTGTTGGGCTTATGGTTAGGGTTAAAGTTTAGTGTTAGGGTTAATGTTTAGTGTTATGGTCCAGTTTAAGTGTTAGGGTGAGGGTTAACAGTTAGGATTAGGCTTAGGGGTTAGGGATATAGTGAAGGTTCAGTGTTAGGGTTAGGTTTAGGGTTCAGGGTTAGGGTTAGCTTTAGGGGTTATGGTTAGGGTTAGGTGTTAGGTTAGTGTCAGGGTTAGGTCTAGTCGTGAGGGTAAGGTTTAGGGTTAGCTTTAAGAGCTAGGGTTAGGTTTAATGGTTAGGATTAGGATTACGGTTAAAGGTTAGGGTAATGCTCAGGGGTTAGGGTGAAGGGTGAAGGGTTAGGGCTTTTGTTAGGCATAGCGTTGGGGTTAGACCTAAGGGTTCCTGTCAGTGTTAGGGTTGTAGGCAGCGTTACGTTTAGGCTTAGCGGTGGAGAATTAGGGTTAGGGATTAGGTGTTACAGTGATGACTAGGAGATAGGGTTAGAATTATGGGATAGGGGATGTTCTCAGGGAATGGGTTATGCATTAACGTTACGTTAAGAGGTTAAAGTTAGGCTCACGGTGAGGTTTACGTGTTAAGGGGAGAAATAGGAACAGGGTTAGGTGCCATGTTCAGGGTTAGGGTTATCTGTTAAAGGTATCATTTATGCTTAGCGCACGGGCCCTGTCGGCATTAGGCTGGGGGGAGGTTAGGGGGCTGGGATTGTCACCGGGAACCCACTGTATCGGACTCTGGGTATGGGCCCGTGGATTTCATGCGGGACACAGTGGTAGAGCCTCCTTTCACACATGGCATGGGAGGATTGCAGGCTTTCTAAACTCTAAGAAAGCAAGAAGTCTGAGAATTAGATTTAGGGTTAGGATTATGGTTCGGGTTCAGGATGAAGTGTAGTGTTATGGTGAGGGGATAGGGTTACAGATTAGGGTTAGGGTTTAAGGTTACTGTTAGGTTTAACGGTTACAGTTCGTTTTGGGGTTGAGGTTTGCGGATAGGGTTAAGATGAGGGGTCAGGGTTTGGTACAGGGTTAGGGTTGTGTTCGGTTTAGGGTTGAAGTTTAGGATTAGGGTTAGGATTAAAGGTTAGCATGAGAGTTAACGGATAAGATTAAGGTTAAGGGTTAGGGTTAGGGTTTAGGTTTAGGGTTAAGGGTTAGGGTTAGTTTTAGGGTTAGAGTTATGTGTTAGGGTTTGTGTTAGAGGTTAGGGTTAGGTTTACTGTTCGTGGTTAGAGTTACGTTTAGGGGTTAGCATTAGGGTTAGGGATTAGGTTTAGGGTAAGTGTTTAGAGTTAGTGTTGGGCTTTAGGCTCGGGGCTTAGGTTCAGGGTCAGAGGTTAGGGTTGGTGGTAGGGCTTAGATTTAGCGGTCAGTTTAAGGGCACAGGACCTGGTTAATCTACGGTGAGAGGGGTGTGGTCGGAGTCACCACAAAAGCACAACATCATTCCCTGGGCCTTGGGACAAAACCTACATGCAGGACTCAGGCAGAGCCTCATCTCACACATGGCATGGCTGTATTGTAGGCTTGCTTCACTCTGGGAATGGAAGTAGTGTGAGAATTAGGGTTAGGTTTGGGGTTAGGGGTTTCGAGTTAGGGGTTAGGTTTCGAGTCAGGGTCAGGTGCTAGGGATTAGTGGTTAGGTTTAGAGTTAGTGTTAGGGGTTAGGTGTTAAGTCTGGGTTGGGGGCCAGGGTTAGGTTTAGGGTTGGGGTTAGCGTTAAGGTTAGGGGTTAGGGTTAAGGGATAGGGTTAGGGTTAAGGGTTAGGCTTAGGGTTAGGGTTCAGGGTTAGGGTTAAGGTTTAGGGTTGGAGTCAGGGTTAAGTGTTAGGGTGAGGCTTAACAGTTAGGGTTAGGGTTAGGGGGTTAGGAATAGGGTTAGGGTTAAGGGTTAGGGTTATGGTTCAGGTTTAAGGTTAGGATTAGGGGTTAGGGTTAGTGTTAACTGTAGGTCAGTGTTGGGGTTAGATCTCTAGGCATTAGCGTATAGGTTAGGGTTAGGGTTAAGTAGGGTTATGTTTAATGGTTAGGATTGGGATTAGCGTTAAGGGTTAGGGTTAAGCTTTAGGGGTTATGACTAAGGATCAATGGTTAGGGTTATTTTTAGGCGTAGGGTTAGGGTAAGGGTTTTAGGGTTAGTGTTAGTGTTGTCGGTAGGGTTAAGGTTAGGGTTGGCGTTTCAGAATTAGGGATTAGGTGTTATGGTTATGGCTAGGAGTTAGGGTTAGAATTACGGTATAGGGCTTGTTCTCAGGGTGTCCTGCATTATCGTTAAGATAAGGGGTTAAGTTAGGGTTAGGGTGAGGTTTACGTGTTAAGGTGAGCAGTAGGATCAGGGTTAGGTGTTATGTTCTGGGTTAGGGTTATGGGTGTGGGGTAGGGTTTACGCTTAGGGCACGGGCCCTGTATGCACTAGGAGGCGAAGTTAGGGGTCTGTGATGGTCGCTGGGAACCCACTCTATCGTACGCAGTGTATGGGCCTCTGGGTTTCATGCAGGACACTGTGGCAGAGCGGGCTTTCATGCATGGCTTAGTAGGATTGTAGGCTTTCAAAACTCTGAGAAAGCAAGTCTGAGAATTAGATTTAGGGTTAGGATTACGGTACGGTTTAGGGATGAAGATTAGTGATAGGGTGAGGGCTTAGGGTTAGGGGTTAGGGTTAGGGTTAGGGTTGTTGGCAGGGTGAAGGTTAGGGTTGGCATTTTAGAATTAGGGATGAGGTGTTACGGTTATGGCTAGGGGTTAGGATTAGAATTATGGGATAGGGCTTCTTCTCAGGGTGTTATGCATTAAGGTTAAGATAAGGGGATAAGTTAGGGTTACGGGGAGGTTTATGTTTTAAGGTGAGCAATAGGATCAGGGTCAGGTGCTATGTTCAGGGTGAGGGTTATCTGTTAGGGGTAGTGTTTATACTTAGCGTACAGGCCCTGTGTGCACTGGGCGGGGGGCTGGGGTTAGGGGGATGGGATTGTCCCCGGGAACCCACTCTATCATACGCTAGGTATAGGCTCCTGGTTTCATGCAAGAGAGAGCTGCAGAGCCCCCTTTTACTCATGGCATGGGAGGATTTTAGGCTTTCTAAACTCTAAGAAAGCAAGAAGTCCGAGAATTAGATTTAGGGGTAGGATTATGATAATGTTTAGGGTTAGGGTTAGTGTTAAGGTGGGGTCTTAGGGTTAGGGGTTAGGGTTAGAGGTTAGTGTTAGGTGTAACAGTTACAGTTAGGTTTATGGTTAAGTTTCAGGGTTAGGGTTAAGGTTTGGGTTTAGCGTTTGGCACAGGGTTAGGCTTCAGTGTTAGCTTTATGGTTAAAGATTAGGATTAGGGTTAGTGTGAGGGTTAATGGTAAGGGTCAAGATTAAGGGTTAGGGTTGGGGTTAGGGTTAGGTTTAGGGTTAGGGCTTAGGGTTAGGGGATAGGATTACGGTTAAGTGTTGGGCTTATGGTTAGGGTTAAAGTTTAGTGTTAGGGTTAATGTTTAGTGTTATGGTCCAGTTTAAGTGTTAGGGTGAGGGTTAACAGTTAGGATTAGGCTTAGGGGTTAGGGATATAGTGAAGGTTCAGTGTTAGGGTTAGGTTTAGGGTTCAGGGTTAGGGTTAGCTTTAGGGGTTATGGTTAGGGTTAGGTGTTAGGTTAGTGTCAGGGTTAGGTCTAGTCGTGAGGGTAAGGTTTAGGGTTAGCTTTAAGAGCTAGGGTTAGGTTTAATGGTTAGGATTAGGATTACGGTTAAAGGTTAGGGTAATGCTCAGGGGTTAGGGTGAAGGGTGAAGGGTTAGGGCTTTTGTTAGGCATAGCGTTGGGGTTAGACCTAAGGGTTCCTGTCAGTGTTAGGGTTGTAGGCAGCGTTACGTTTAGGCTTAGCGGTGGAGAATTAGGGTTAGGGATTAGGTGTTACAGTGATGACTAGGAGATAGGGTTAGAATTATGGGATAGGGGATGTTCTCAGGGAATGGGTTATGCATTAACGTTACGTTAAGAGGTTAAAGTTAGGCTCACGGTGAGGTTTACGTGTTAAGGGGAGAAATAGGAACAGGGTTAGGTGCCATGTTCAGGGTTAGGGTTATCTGTTAAAGGTATCATTTATGCTTAGCGCACGGGCCCTGTCGGCATTAGGCTGGGGGGAGGTTAGGGGGCTGGGATTGTCACCGGGAACCCACTGTATCGGACTCTGGGTATGGGCCCGTGGATTTCATGCGGGACACAGTGGTAGAGCCTCCTTTCACACATGGCATGGGAGGATTGCAGGCTTTCTAAACTCTAAGAAAGCAAGAAGTCTGAGAATTAGATTTAGGGTTAGGATTATGGTTCGGGTTCAGGATGAAGTGTAGTGTTATGGTGAGGGGATAGGGTTACAGATTAGGGTTAGGGTTTAAGGTTACTGTTAGGTTTAACGGTTACAGTTCGTTTTGGGGTTGAGGTTTGCGGATAGGGTTAAGATGAGGGGTCAGGGTTTGGTACAGGGTTAGGGTTGTGTTCGGTTTAGGGTTGAAGTTTAGGATTAGGGTTAGGATTAAAGGTTAGCATGAGAGTTAACGGATAAGATTAAGGTTAAGGGTTAGGGTTAGGGTTTAGGTTTAGGGTTAAGGGTTAGGGTTAGTTTTAGGGTTAGAGTTATGTGTTAGGGTTTGTGTTAGAGGTTAGGGTTAGGTTTACTGTTCGTGGTTAGAGTTACGTTTAGGGGTTAGCATTAGGGTTAGGGATTAGGTTTAGGGTAAGTGTTTAGAGTTAGTGTTGGGCTTTAGGCTCGGGGCTTAGGTTCAGGGTCAGAGGTTAGGGTTGGTGGTAGGGCTTAGATTTAGCGGTCAGTTTAAGGGCACAGGACCTGGTTAATCTACGGTGAGAGGGGTGTGGTCGGAGTCACCACAAAAGCACAACATCATTCCCTGGGCCTTGGGACAAAACCTACATGCAGGACTCAGGCAGAGCCTCATCTCACACATGGCATGGCTGTATTGTAGGCTTGCTTCACTCTGGGAATGGAAGTAGTGTGAGAATTAGGGTTAGGTTTGGGGTTAGGGGTTTCGAGTTAGGGGTTAGGTTTCGAGTCAGGGTCAGGTGCTAGGGATTAGTGGTTAGGTTTAGAGTTAGTGTTAGGGGTTAGGTGTTAAGTCTGGGTTGGGGGCCAGGGTTAGGTTTAGGGTTGGGGTTAGCGTTAAGGTTAGGGGTTAGGGTTAAGGGATAGGGTTAGGGTTAAGGGTTAGGCTTAGGGTTAGGGTTCAGGGTTAGGGTTAAGGTTTAGGGTTGGAGTCAGGGTTAAGTGTTAGGGTGAGGCTTAACAGTTAGGGTTAGGGTTAGGGGGTTAGGAATAGGGTTAGGGTTATGGTTCAGGTTTAAGGTTAGGATTAGGGGTTAGGGTTAGTGTTAACTGTAGGTCAGTGTTGGGGTTAGATCTCTAGGCATTAGCGTATAGGTTAGGGTTAGGGTTAAGTAGGGTTATGTTTAATGGTTAGGATTGGGATTAGCGTTAAGGGTTAGGGTTAAGCTTTAGGGGTTATGACTAAGGATCAATGGTTAGGGTTATTTTTAGGCGTAGGGTTAGGGTAAGGGTTTTAGGGTTAGTGTTAGTGTTGTCGGTAGGGTTAAGGTTAGGGTTGGCGTTTCAGAATTAGGGATTAGGTGTTATGGTTATGGCTAGGAGTTAGGGTTAGAATTACGGTATAGGGCTTGTTCTCAGGGTGTCCTGCATTATCGTTAAGATAAGGGGTTAAGTTAGGGTTAGGGTGAGGTTTACGTGTTAAGGTGAGCAGTAGGATCAGGGTTAGGTGTTATGTTCTGGGTTAGGGTTATGGGTGTGGGGTAGGGTTTACGCTTAGGGCACGGGCCCTGTATGCACTAGGAGGCGAAGTTAGGGGTCTGTGATGGTCGCTGGGAACCCACTCTATCGTACGCAGTGTATGGGCCTCTGGGTTTCATGCAGGACACTGTGGCAGAGCGGGCTTTCATGCATGGCTTAGTAGGATTGTAGGCTTTCAAAACTCTGAGAAAGCAAGTCTGAGAATTAGATTTAGGGTTAGGATTACGGTACGGTTTAGGGATGAAGATTAGTGATAGGGTGAGGGCTTAGGGTTAGGGGTTAGGGTTAGGGTTAGGGTTGTTGGCAGGGTGAAGGTTAGGGTTGGCATTTTAGAATTAGGGATGAGGTGTTACGGTTATGGCTAGGGGTTAGGATTAGAATTATGGGATAGGGCTTCTTCTCAGGGTGTTATGCATTAAGGTTAAGATAAGGGGATAAGTTAGGGTTACGGGGAGGTTTATGTTTTAAGGTGAGCAATAGGATCAGGGTCAGGTGCTATGTTCAGGGTGAGGGTTATCTGTTAGGGGTAGTGTTTATACTTAGCGTACAGGCCCTGTGTGCACTGGGCGGGGGGCTGGGGTTAGGGGGATGGGATTGTCCCCGGGAACCCACTCTATCATACGCTAGGTATAGGCTCCTGGTTTCATGGAAGAGAGAGCTGCAGAGCCCCCTTTTACTCATGGCATGGGAGGATTTTAGGCTTTCTAAACTCTAAGAAAGCAAGAAGTCCGAGAATTAGATTTAGGGGTAGGATTATGATAATGTTTAGGGTTAGGGTTAGTGTTAAGGTGGGGTCTTAGGGTTAGGGGTTAGGGTTAGAGGTTAGTGTTAGGTGTAACAGTTACAGTTAGGTTTATGGTTAAGTTTCAGGGTTAGGGTTAAGGTTTGGGTTTAGCGTTTGGCACAGGGTTAGGCTTCAGTGTTAGCTTTATGGTTAAAGATTAGGATTAGGGTTAGTGTGAGGGTTAATGGTAAGGGTCAAGATTAAGGGTTAGGGTTGGGGTTAGGGTTAGGTTTAGGGTTAGGGCTTAGGGTTAGGGGATAGGATTACGGTTAAGTGTTGGGCTTATGGTTAGGGTTAAAGTTTAGTGTTAGGGTTAATGTTTAGTGTTATGGTCCAGTTTAAGTGTTAGGGTGAGGGTTAACAGTTAGGATTAGGCTTAGGGGTTAGGGATATAGTGAAGGTTCAGTGTTAGGGTTAGGTTTAGGGTTCAGGGTTAGGGTTAGCTTTAGGGGTTATGGTTAGGGTTAGGTGTTAGGTTAGTGTCAGGGTTAGGTCTAGTCGTGAGGGTAAGGTTTAGGGTTAGCTTTAAGAGCTAGGGTTAGGTTTAATGGTTAGGATTAGGATTACGGTTAAAGGTTAGGGTAATGCTCAGGGGTTAGGGTGAAGGGTGAAGGGTTAGGGCTTTTGTTAGGCATAGCGTTGGGGTTAGACCTAAGGGTTCCTGTCAGTGTTAGGGTTGTAGGCAGCGTTACGTTTAGGCTTAGCGGTGGAGAATTAGGGTTAGGGATTAGGTGTTACAGTGATGACTAGGAGATAGGGTTAGAATTATGGGATAGGGGATGTTCTCAGGGAATGGGTTATGCATTAACGTTACGTTAAGAGGTTAAAGTTAGGCTCACGGTGAGGTTTACGTGTTAAGGGGAGAAATAGGAACAGGGTTAGGTGCCATGTTCAGGGTTAGGGTTATCTGTTAAAGGTATCATTTATGCTTAGCGCACGGGCCCTGTCGGCATTAGGCTGGGGGGAGGTTAGGGGGCTGGGATTGTCACCGGGAACCCACTGTATCGGACTCTGGGTATGGGCCCGTGGATTTCATGCGGGACACAGTGGTAGAGCCTCCTTTCACACATGGCATGGGAGGATTGCAGGCTTTCTAAACTCTAAGAAAGCAAGAAGTCTGAGAATTAGATTTAGGGTTAGGATTATGGTTCGGGTTCAGGATGAAGTGTAGTGTTATGGTGAGGGGATAGGGTTACAGATTAGGGTTAGGGTTTAAGGTTACTGTTAGGTTTAACGGTTACAGTTCGTTTTGGGGTTGAGGTTTGCGGATAGGGTTAAGATGAGGGGTCAGGGTTTGGTACAGGGTTAGGGTTGTGTTCGGTTTAGGGTTGAAGTTTAGGATTAGGGTTAGGATTAAAGGTTAGCATGAGAGTTAACGGATAAGATTAAGGTTAAGGGTTAGGGTTAGGGTTTAGGTTTAGGGTTAAGGGTTAGGGTTAGTTTTAGGGTTAGAGTTATGTGTTAGGGTTTGTGTTAGAGGTTAGGGTTAGGTTTACTGTTCGTGGTTAGAGTTACGTTTAGGGGTTAGCATTAGGGTTAGGGATTAGGTTTAGGGTAAGTGTTTAGAGTTAGTGTTGGGCTTTAGGCTCGGGGCTTAGGTTCAGGGTCAGAGGTTAGGGTTGGTGGTAGGGCTTAGATTTAGCGGTCAGTTTAAGGGCACAGGACCTGGTTAATCTACGGTGAGAGGGGTGTGGTCGGAGTCACCACAAAAGCACAACATCATTCCCTGGGCCTTGGGACAAAACCTACATGCAGGACTCAGGCAGAGCCTCATCTCACACATGGCATGGCTGTATTGTAGGCTTGCTTCACTCTGGGAATGGAAGTAGTGTGAGAATTAGGGTTAGGTTTGGGGTTAGGGGTTTCGAGTTAGGGGTTAGGTTTCGAGTCAGGGTCAGGTGCTAGGGATTAGTGGTTAGGTTTAGAGTTAGTGTTAGGGGTTAGGTGTTAAGTCTGGGTTGGGGGCCAGGGTTAGGTTTAGGGTTGGGGTTAGCGTTAAGGTTAGGGGTTAGGGTTAAGGGATAGGGTTAGGGTTAAGGGTTAGGCTTAGGGTTAGGGTTCAGGGTTAGGGTTAAGGTTTAGGGTTGGAGTCAGGGTTAAGTGTTAGGGTGAGGCTTAACAGTTAGGGTTAGGGTTAGGGGGTTAGGAATAGGGTTAGGGTTATGGTTCAGGTTTAAGGTTAGGATTAGGGGTTAGGGTTAGTGTTAACTGTAGGTCAGTGTTGGGGTTAGATCTCTAGGCATTAGCGTATAGGTTAGGGTTAGGGTTAAGTAGGGTTATGTTTAATGGTTAGGATTGGGATTAGCGTTAAGGGTTAGGGTTAAGCTTTAGGGGTTATGACTAAGGATCAATGGTTAGGGTTATTTTTAGGCGTAGGGTTAGGGTAAGGGTTTTAGGGTTAGTGTTAGTGTTGTCGGTAGGGTTAAGGTTAGGGTTGGCGTTTCAGAATTAGGGATTAGGTGTTATGGTTATGGCTAGGAGTTAGGGTTAGAATTACGGTATAGGGCTTGTTCTCAGGGTGTCCTGCATTATCGTTAAGATAAGGGGTTAAGTTAGGGTTAGGGTGAGGTTTACGTGTTAAGGTGAGCAGTAGGATCAGGGTTAGGTGTTATGTTCTGGGTTAGGGTTATGGGTGTGGGGTAGGGTTTACGCTTAGGGCACGGGCCCTGTATGCACTAGGAGGCGAAGTTAGGGGTCTGTGATGGTCGCTGGGAACCCACTCTATCGTACGCAGTGTATGGGCCTCTGGGTTTCATGCAGGACACTGTGGCAGAGCGGGCTTTCATGCATGGCTTAGTAGGATTGTAGGCTTTCAAAACTCTGAGAAAGCAAGTCTGAGAATTAGATTTAGGGTTAGGATTACGGTACGGTTTAGGGATGAAGATTAGTGATAGGGTGAGGGCTTAGGGTTAGGGGTTAGGGTTAGGGTTAGGGTTGTTGGCAGGGTGAAGGTTAGGGTTGGCATTTTAGAATTAGGGATGAGGTGTTACGGTTATGGCTAGGGGTTAGGATTAGAATTATGGGATAGGGCTTCTTCTCAGGGTGTTATGCATTAAGGTTAAGATAAGGGGATAAGTTAGGGTTACGGGGAGGTTTATGTTTTAAGGTGAGCAATAGGATCAGGGTCAGGTGCTATGTTCAGGGTGAGGGTTATCTGTTAGGGGTAGTGTTTATACTTAGCGTACAGGCCCTGTGTGCACTGGGCGGGGGGCTGGGGTTAGGGGGATGGGATTGTCCCCGGGAACCCACTCTATCATACGCTAGGTATAGGCTCCTGGTTTCATGCAAGAGAGAGCTGAAGAGCCCCCTTTTACTCATGGCATGGGAGGATTTTAGGCTTTCTAAACTCTAAGAAAGCAAGAAGTCCGAGAATTAGATTTAGGGGTAGGATTATGATAATGTTTAGGGTTAGGGTTAGTGTTAAGGTGGGGTCTTAGGGTTAGGGGTTAGGGTTAGAGGTTAGTGTTAGGTGTAACAGTTACAGTTAGGTTTATGGTTAAGTTTCAGGGTTAGGGTTAAGGTTTGGGTTTAGCGTTTGGCACAGGGTTAGGCTTCAGTGTTAGCTTTATGGTTAAAGATTAGGATTAGGGTTAGTGTGAGGGTTAATGGTAAGGGTCAAGATTAAGGGTTAGGGTTGGGGTTAGGGTTAGGTTTAGGGTTAGGGCTTAGGGTTAGGGGATAGGATTACGGTTAAGTGTTGGGCTTATGGTTAGGGTTAAAGTTTAGTGTTAGGGTTAATGTTTAGTGTTATGGTCCAGTTTAAGTGTTAGGGTGAGGGTTAACAGTTAGGATTAGGCTTAGGGGTTAGGGATATAGTGAAGGTTCAGTGTTAGGGTTAGGTTTAGGGTTCAGGGTTAGGGTTAGCTTTAGGGGTTATGGTTAGGGTTAGGTGTTAGGTTAGTGTCAGGGTTAGGTCTAGTCGTGAGGGTAAGGTTTAGGGTTAGCTTTAAGAGCTAGGGTTAGGTTTAATGGTTAGGATTAGGATTACGGTTAAAGGTTAGGGTAATGCTCAGGGGTTAGGGTGAAGGGTGAAGGGTTAGGGCTTTTGTTAGGCATAGCGTTGGGGTTAGACCTAAGGGTTCCTGTCAGTGTTAGGGTTGTAGGCAGCGTTACGTTTAGGCTTAGCGGTGGAGAATTAGGGTTAGGGATTAGGTGTTACAGTGATGACTAGGAGATAGGGTTAGAATTATGGGATAGGGGATGTTCTCAGGGAATGGGTTATGCATTAACGTTACGTTAAGAGGTTAAAGTTAGGCTCACGGTGAGGTTTACGTGTTAAGGGGAGAAATAGGAACAGGGTTAGGTGCCATGTTCAGGGTTAGGGTTATCTGTTAAAGGTATCATTTATGCTTAGCGCACGGGCCCTGTCGGCATTAGGCTGGGGGGAGGTTAGGGGGCTGGGATTGTCACCGGGAACCCACTGTATCGGACTCTGGGTATGGGCCCGTGGATTTCATGCGGGACACAGTGGTAGAGCCTCCTTTCACACATGGCATGGGAGGATTGCAGGCTTTCTAAACTCTAAGAAAGCAAGAAGTCTGAGAATTAGATTTAGGGTTAGGATTATGGTTCGGGTTCAGGATGAAGTGTAGTGTTATGGTGAGGGGATAGGGTTACAGATTAGGGTTAGGGTTTAAGGTTACTGTTAGGTTTAACGGTTACAGTTCGTTTTGGGGTTGAGGTTTGCGGATAGGGTTAAGATGAGGGGTCAGGGTTTGGTACAGGGTTAGGGTTGTGTTCGGTTTAGGGTTGAAGTTTAGGATTAGGGTTAGGATTAAAGGTTAGCATGAGAGTTAACGGATAAGATTAAGGTTAAGGGTTAGGGTTAGGGTTTAGGTTTAGGGTTAAGGGTTAGGGTTAGTTTTAGGGTTAGAGTTATGTGTTAGGGTTTGTGTTAGAGGTTAGGGTTAGGTTTACTGTTCGTGGTTAGAGTTACGTTTAGGGGTTAGCATTAGGGTTAGGGATTAGGTTTAGGGTAAGTGTTTAGAGTTAGTGTTGGGCTTTAGGCTCGGGGCTTAGGTTCAGGGTCAGAGGTTAGGGTTGGTGGTAGGGCTTAGATTTAGCGGTCAGTTTAAGGGCACAGGACCTGGTTAATCTACGGTGAGAGGGGTGTGGTCGGAGTCACCACAAAAGCACAACATCATTCCCTGGGCCTTGGGACAAAACCTACATGCAGGACTCAGGCAGAGCCTCATCTCACACATGGCATGGCTGTATTGTAGGCTTGCTTCACTCTGGGAATGGAAGTAGTGTGAGAATTAGGGTTAGGTTTGGGGTTAGGGGTTTCGAGTTAGGGGTTAGGTTTCGAGTCAGGGTCAGGTGCTAGGGATTAGTGGTTAGGTTTAGAGTTAGTGTTAGGGGTTAGGTGTTAAGTCTGGGTTAGGGGCCAGGGTTAGGTTTAGGGTTGGGGTTAGCGTTAAGGTTAGGGGTTAGGGTTAAGGGATAGGGTTAGGGTTAAGGGTTAGGCTTAGGGTTAGGGTTCAGGGTTAGGGTTAAGGTTTAGGGTTGGAGTCAGGGTTAAGTGTTAGGGTGAGGCTTAACAGTTAGGGTTAGGGTTAGGGGGTTAGGAATAGGGTTAGGGTTAAGGGTTAGGGTTATGGTTCAGGTTTAAGGTTAGGATTAGGGGTTAGGGTTAGTGTTAACTGTAGGTCAGTGTTGGGGTTAGATCTCTAGGCATTAGCGTATAGGTTAGGGTTAGGGTTAAGTAGGGTTATGTTTAATGGTTAGGATTGGGATTAGCGTTAAGGGTTAGGGTTAAGCTTTAGGGGTTATGACTAAGGATCAATGGTTAGGGTTATTTTTAGGCGTAGGGTTAGGGTAAGGGTTTTAGGGTTAGTGTTAGTGTTGTCGGTAGGGTTAAGGTTAGGGTTGGCGTTTCAGAATTAGGGATTAGGTGTTATGGTTATGGCTAGGAGTTAGGGTTAGAATTACGGTATAGGGCTTGTTCTCAGGGTGTCCTGCATTATCGTTAAGATAAGGGGTTAAGTTAGGGTTAGGGTGAGGTTTACGTGTTAAGGTGAGCAGTAGGATCAGGGTTAGGTGTTATGTTCTGGGTTAGGGTTATGGGTGTGGGGTAGGGTTTACGCTTAGGGCACGGGCCCTGTATGCACTAGGAGGCGAAGTTAGGGGTCTGTGATGGTCGCTGGGAACCCACTCTATCGTACGCAGTGTATGGGCCTCTGGGTTTCATGCAGGACACTGTGGCAGAGCGGGCTTTCATGCATGGCTTAGTAGGATTGTAGGCTTTCAAAACTCTGAGAAAGCAAGTCTGAGAATTAGATTTAGGGTTAGGATTACGGTACGGTTTAGGGATGAAGATTAGTGATAGGGTGAGGGCTTAGGGTTAGGGGTTAGGGTTAGGGTTAGGGTTGTTGGCAGGGTGAAGGTTAGGGTTGGCATTTTAGAATTAGGGATGAGGTGTTACGGTTATGGCTAGGGGTTAGGATTAGAATTATGGGATAGGGCTTCTTCTCAGGGTGTTATGCATTAAGGTTAAGATAAGGGGATAAGTTAGGGTTACGGGGAGGTTTATGTTTTAAGGTGAGCAATAGGATCAGGGTCAGGTGCTATGTTCAGGGTGAGGGTTATCTGTTAGGGGTAGTGTTTATACTTAGCGTACAGGCCCTGTGTGCACTGGGCGGGGGGCTGGGGTTAGGGGGATGGGATTGTCCCCGGGAACCCACTCTATCATACGCTAGGTATAGGCTCCTGGTTTCATGCAAGAGAGAGCTGCAGAGCCCCCTTTTACTCATGGCATGGGAGGATTTTAGGCTTTCTAAACTCTAAGAAAGCAAGAAGTCCGAGAATTAGATTTAGGGGTAGGATTATGATAATGTTTAGGGTTAGGGTTAGTGTTAAGGTGGGGTCTTAGGGTTAGGGGTTAGGGTTAGAGGTTAGTGTTAGGTGTAACAGTTACAGTTAGGTTTATGGTTAAGTTTCAGGGTTAGGGTTAAGGTTTGGGTTTAGCGTTTGGCACAGGGTTAGGCTTCAGTGTTAGCTTTATGGTTAAAGATTAGGATTAGGGTTAGTGTGAGGGTTAATGGTAAGGGTCAAGATTAAGGGTTAGGGTTGGGGTTAGGGTTAGGTTTAGGGTTAGGGCTTAGGGTTAGGGGATAGGATTACGGTTAAGTGTTGGGCTTATGGTTAGGGTTAAAGTTTAGTGTTAGGGTTAATGTTTAGTGTTATGGTCCAGTTTAAGTGTTAGGGTGAGGGTTAACAGTTAGGATTAGGCTTAGGGGTTAGGGATATAGTGAAGGTTCAGTGTTAGGGTTAGGTTTAGGGTTCAGGGTTAGGGTTAGCTTTAGGGGTTATGGTTAGGGTTAGGTGTTAGGTTAGTGTCAGGGTTAGGTCTAGTCGTGAGGGTAAGGTTTAGGGTTAGCTTTAAGAGCTAGGGTTAGGTTTAATGGTTAGGATTAGGATTACGGTTAAAGGTTAGGGTAATGCTCAGGGGTTAGGGTGAAGGGTGAAGGGTTAGGGCTTTTGTTAGGCATAGCGTTGGGGTTAGACCTAAGGGTTCCTGTCAGTGTTAGGGTTGTAGGCAGCGTTACGTTTAGGCTTAGCGGTGGAGAATTAGGGTTAGGGATTAGGTGTTACAGTTATGACTAGGAGATAGGGTTAGAATTATGGGATAGGGGATGTTCTCAGGGAATGGGTTATGCATTAACGTTACGTTAAGAGGTTAAAGTTAGGCTCACGGTGAGGTTTACGTGTTAAGGGGAGAAATAGGAACAGGGTTAGGTGCCATGTTCAGGGTTAGGGTTATCTGTTAAAGGTATCATTTATGCTTAGCGCACGGGCCCTGTCGGCATTAGGCTGGGGGGAGGTTAGGGGGCTGGGATTGTCACCGGGAACCCACTGTATCGGACTCTGGGTATGGGCCCGTGGATTTCATGCGGGACACAGTGGTAGAGCCTCCTTTCACACATGGCATGGGAGGATTGCTGGCTTTCTAAACTCTAAGAAAGCAAGAAGTCTGAGAATTAGATTTAGGGTTAGGATTATGGTTCGGGTTCAGGATGAAGTGTAGTGTTATGGTGAGGGGATAGGGTTACAGATTAGGGTTAGGGTTTAAGGTTACTGTTAGGTTTAACGGTTACAGTTCGTTTTGGGGTTGAGGTTTGCGGATAGGGTTAAGATGAGGGGTCAGGGTTTGGTACAGGGTTAGGGTTGTGTTCGGTTTAGGGTTGAAGTTTAGGATTAGGGTTAGGATTAAAGGTTAGCATGAGAGTTAACGGATAAGATTAAGGTTAAGGGTTAGGGTTAGGGTTTAGGTTTAGGGTTAAGGGTTAGGGTTAGTTTTAGGGTTAGAGTTATGTGTTAGGGTTTGTGTTAGAGGTTAGGGTTAGGTTTACTGTTCGTGGTTAGAGTTACGTTTAGGGGTTAGCATTAGGGTTAGGGATTAGGTTTAGGGTAAGTGTTTAGAGTTAGTGTTGGGCTTTAGGCTCGGGGCTTAGGTTCAGGGTCAGAGGTTAGGGTTGGTGGTAGGGCTTAGATTTAGCGGTCAGTTTAAGGGCACAGGACCTGGTTAATCTACGGTGAGAGGGGTGTGGTCGGAGTCACCACAAAAGCACAACATCATTCCCTGGGCCTTGGGACAAAACCTACATGCAGGACTCAGGCAGAGCCTCATCTCACACATGGCATGGCTGTATTGTAGGCTTGCTTCACTCTGGGAATGGAAGTAGTGTGAGAATTAGGGTTAGGTTTGGGGTTAGAGGTTTCGAGTTAGGGGTTAGGTTTCGAGTCAGGGTCAGGTGCTAGGGATTAGTGGTTAGGTTTAGAGTTAGTGTTAGGGGTTAGGTGTTAAGTCTGGGTTGGGGGCCAGGGTTAGGTTTAGGGTTGGGGTTAGCGTTAAGGTTAGGGGTTAGGGTTAAGGGATAGGGTTAGGGTTAAGGGTTAGGCTTAGGGTTAGGGTTCAGGGTTAGGGTTAAGGTTTAGGGTTGGAGTCAGGGTTAAGTGTTAGGGTGAGGCTTAACAGTTAGGGTTAGGGTTAGGGGGTTAGGAATAGGGTTAGGGTTAAGGGTTAGGGTTATGGTTCAGGTTTAAGGTTAGGATTAGGGGTTAGGGTTAGTGTTAACTGTAGGTCAGTGTTGGGGTTAGATCTCTAGGCATTAGCGTATAGGTTAGGGTTAGGGTTAAGTAGGGTTATGTTTAATGGTTAGGATTGGGATTAGCGTTAAGGGTTAGGGTTAAGCTTTAGGGGTTATGACTAAGGATCAATGGTTAGGGTTATTTTTAGGCGTAGGGTTAGGGTAAGGGTTTTAGGGTTAGTGTTAGTGTTGTCGGTAGGGTTAAGGTTAGGGTTGGCGTTTCAGAATTAGGGATTAGGTGTTATGGTTATGGCTAGGAGTTAGGGTTAGAATTACGGTATAGGGCTTGTTCTCAGGGTGTCCTGCATTATCGTTAAGATAAGGGGTTAAGTTAGGGTTAGGGTGAGGTTTACGTGTTAAGGTGAGCAGTAGGATCAGGGTTAGGTGTTATGTTCTGGGTTAGGGTTATGGGTGTGGGGTAGGGTTTACGCTTAGGGCACGGGCCCTGTATGCACTAGGAGGCGAAGTTAGGGGTCTGTGATGGTCGCTGGGAACCCACTCTATCGTACGCAGTGTATGGGCCTCTGGGTTTCATGCAGGACACTGTGGCAGAGCGGGCTTTCATGCATGGCTTAGTAGGATTGTAGGCTTTCAAAACTCTGAGAAAGCAAGTCTGAGAATTAGATTTAGGGTTAGGATTACGGTACGGTTTAGGGATGAAGATTAGTGATAGGGTGAGGGCTTAGGGTTAGGGGTTAGGGTTAGGGTTAGGGTTGTTGGCAGGGTGAAGGTTAGGGTTGGCATTTTAGAATTAGGGATGAGGTGTTACGGTTATGGCTAGGGGTTAGGATTAGAATTATGGGATAGGGCTTCTTCTCAGGGTGTTATGCATTAAGGTTAAGATAAGGGGATAAGTTAGGGTTACGGGGAGGTTTATGTTTTAAGGTGAGCAATAGGATCAGGGTCAGGTGCTATGTTCAGGGTGAGGGTTATCTGTTAGGGGTAGTGTTTATACTTAGCGTACAGGCCCTGTGTGCACTGGGCGGGGGGCTGGGGTTAGGGGGATGGGATTGTCCCCGGGAACCCACTCTATCATACGCTAGGTATAGGCTCCTGGTTTCATGCAAGAGAGAGCTGCAGAGCCCCCTTTTACTCATGGCATGGGAGGATTTTAGGCTTTCTAAACTCTAAGAAAGCAAGAAGTCCGAGAATTAGATTTAGGGGTAGGATTATGATAATGTTTAGGGTTAGGGTTAGTGTTAAGGTGGGGTCTTAGGGTTAGGGGTTAGGGTTAGAGGTTAGTGTTAGGTGTAACAGTTACAGTTAGGTTTATGGTTAAGTTTCAGGGTTAGGGTTAAGGTTTGGGTTTAGCGTTTGGCACAGGGTTAGGCTTCAGTGTTAGCTTTATGGTTAAAGATTAGGATTAGGGTTAGTGTGAGGGTTAATGGTAAGGGTCAAGATTAAGGGTTAGGGTTGGGGTTAGGGTTAGGTTTAGGGTTAGGGCTTAGGGTTAGGGGATAGGATTACGGTTAAGTGTTGGGCTTATGGTTAGGGTTAAAGTTTAGTGTTAGGGTTAATGTTTAGTGTTATGGTCCAGTTTAAGTGTTAGGGTGAGGGTTAACAGTTAGGATTAGGCTTAGGGGTTAGGGATATAGTGAAGGTTCAGTGTTAGGGTTAGGTTTAGGGTTCAGGGTTAGGGTTAGCTTTAGGGGTTATGGTTAGGGTTAGGTGTTAGGTTAGTGTCAGGGTTAGGTCTAGTCGTGAGGGTAAGGTTTAGGGTTAGCTTTAAGAGCTAGGGTTAGGTTTAATGGTTAGGATTAGGATTACGGTTAAAGGTTAGGGTAATGCTCAGGGGTTAGGGTGAAGGGTGAAGGGTTAGGGCTTTTGTTAGGCATAGCGTTGGGGTTAGACCTAAGGGTTCCTGTCAGTGTTAGGGTTGTAGGCAGCGTTACGTTTAGGCTTAGCGGTGGAGAATTAGGGTTAGGGATTAGGTGTTACAGTGATGACTAGGAGATAGGGTTAGAATTATGGGATAGGGGATGTTCTCAGGGAATGGGTTATGCATTAACGTTACGTTAAGAGGTTAAAGTTAGGCTCACGGTGAGGTTTACGTGTTAAGGGGAGAAATAGGAACAGGGTTAGGTGCCATGTTCAGGGTTAGGGTTATCTGTTAAAGGTATCATTTATGCTTAGCGCACGGGCCCTGTCGGCATTAGGCTGGGGGGAGGTTAGGGGGCTGGGATTGTCACCGGGAACCCACTGTATCGGACTCTGGGTATGGGCCCGTGGATTTCATGCGGGACACAGTGGTAGAGCCTCCTTTCACACATGGCATGGGAGGATTGCAGGCTTTCTAAACTCTAAGAAAGCAAGAAGTCTGAGAATTAGATTTAGGGTTAGGATTATGGTTCGGGTTCAGGATGAAGTGTAGTGTTATGGTGAGGGGATAGGGTTACAGATTAGGGTTAGGGTTTAAGGTTACTGTTAGGTTTAACGGTTACAGTTCGTTTTGGGGTTGAGGTTTGCGGATAGGGTTAAGATGAGGGGTCAGGGTTTGGTACAGGGTTAGGGTTGTGTTCGGTTTAGGGTTGAAGTTTAGGATTAGGGTTAGGATTAAAGGTTAGCATGAGAGTTAACGGATAAGATTAAGGTTAAGGGTTAGGGTTAGGGTTTAGGTTTAGGGTTAAGGGTTAGGGTTAGTTTTAGGGTTAGAGTTATGTGTTAGGGTTTGTGTTAGAGGTTAGGGTTAGGTTTACTGTTCGTGGTTAGAGTTACGTTTAGGGGTTAGCATTAGGGTTAGGGATTAGGTTTAGGGTAAGTGTTTAGAGTTAGTGTTGGGCTTTAGGCTCGGGGCTTAGGTTCAGGGTCAGAGGTTAGGGTTGGTGGTAGGGCTTAGATTTAGCGGTCAGTTTAAGGGCACAGGACCTGGTTAATCTACGGTGAGAGGGGTGTGGTCGGAGTCACCACAAAAGCACAACATCATTCCCTGGGCCTTGGGACAAAACCTACATGCAGGACTCAGGCAGAGCCTCATCTCACACATGGCATGGCTGTATTGTAGGCTTGCTTCACTCTGGGAATGGAAGTAGTGTGAGAATTAGGGTTAGGTTTGGGGTTAGGGGTTTCGAGTTAGGGGTTAGGTTTCGAGTCAGGGTCAGGTGCTAGGGATTAGTGGTTAGGTTTAGAGTTAGTGTTAGGGGTTAGGTGTTAAGTCTGGGTTAGGGGCCAGGGTTAGGTTTAGGGTTGGGGTTAGCGTTAAGGTTAGGGGTTAGGGTTAAGGGATAGGGTTAGGGTTAAGGGTTAGGCTTAGGGTTAGGGTTCAGGGTTAGGGTTAAGGTTTAGGGTTGGAGTCAGGGTTAAGTGTTAGGGTGAGGCTTAACAGTTAGGGTTAGGGTTAGGGGGTTAGGAATAGGGTTAGGGTTAAGGGTTAGGGTTATGGTTCAGGTTTAAGGTTAGGATTAGGGGTTAGGGTTAGTGTTAACTGTAGGTCAGTGTTGGGGTTAGATCTCTAGGCATTAGCGTATAGGTTAGGGTTAGGGTTAAGTAGGGTTATGTTTAATGGTTAGGATTGGGATTAGCGTTAAGGGTTAGGGTTAAGCTTTAGGGGTTATGACTAAGGATCAATGGTTAGGGTTATTTTTAGGCGTAGGGTTAGGGTAAGGGTTTTAGGGTTAGTGTTAGTGTTGTCGGTAGGGTTAAGGTTAGGGTTGGCGTTTCAGAATTAGGGATTAGGTGTTATGGTTATGGCTAGGAGTTAGGGTTAGAATTACGGTATAGGGCTTGTTCTCAGGGTGTCCTGCATTATCGTTAAGATAAGGGGTTAAGTTAGGGTTAGGGTGAGGTTTACGTGTTAAGGTGAGCAGTAGGATCAGGGTTAGGTGTTATGTTCTGGGTTAGGGTTATGGGTGTGGGGTAGGGTTTACGCTTAGGGCACGGGCCCTGTATGCACTAGGAGGCGAAGTTAGGGGTCTGTGATGGTCGCTGGGAACCCACTCTATCGTACGCAGTGTATGGGCCTCTGGGTTTCATGCAGGACACTGTGGCAGAGCGGGCTTTCATGCATGGCTTAGTAGGATTGTAGGCTTTCAAAACTCTGAGAAAGCAAGTCTGAGAATTAGATTTAGGGTTAGGATTACGGTACGGTTTAGGGATGAAGATTAGTGATAGGGTGAGGGCTTAGGGTTAGGGGTTAGGGTTAGGGTTAGGGTTGTTGGCAGGGTGAAGGTTAGGGTTGGCATTTTAGAATTAGGGATGAGGTGTTACGGTTATGGCTAGGGGTTAGGATTAGAATTATGGGATAGGGCTTCTTCTCAGGGTGTTATGCATTAAGGTTAAGATAAGGGGATAAGTTAGGGTTACGGGGAGGTTTATGTTTTAAGGTGAGCAATAGGATCAGGGTCAGGTGCTATGTTCAGGGTGAGGGTTATCTGTTAGGGGTAGTGTTTATACTTAGCGTACAGGCCCTGTGTGCACTGGGCGGGGGGCTGGGGTTAGGGGGATGGGATTGTCCCCGGGAACCCACTCTATCATACGCTAGGTATAGGCTCCTGGTTTCATGCAAGAGAGAGCTGCAGAGCCCCCTTTTACTCATGGCATGGGAGGATTTTAGGCTTTCTAAACTCTAAGAAAGCAAGAAGTCCGAGAATTAGATTTAGGGGTAGGATTATGATAATGTTTAGGGTTAGGGTTAGTGTTAAGGTGGGGTCTTAGGGTTAGGGGTTAGGGTTAGAGGTTAGTGTTAGGTGTAACAGTTACAGTTAGGTTTATGGTTAAGTTTCAGGGTTAGGGTTAAGGTTTGGGTTTAGCGTTTGGCACAGGGTTAGGCTTCAGTGTTAGCTTTATGGTTAAAGATTAGGATTAGGGTTAGTGTGAGGGTTAATGGTAAGGGTCAAGATTAAGGGTTAGGGTTGGGGTTAGGGTTAGGTTTAGGGTTAGGGCTTAGGGTTAGGGGATAGGATTACGGTTAAGTGTTGGGCTTATGGTTAGGGTTAAAGTTTAGTGTTAGGGTTAATGTTTAGTGTTATGGTCCAGTTTAAGTGTTAGGGTGAGGGTTAACAGTTAGGATTAGGCTTAGGGGTTAGGGATATAGTGAAGGTTCAGTGTTAGGGTTAGGTTTAGGGTTCAGGGTTAGGGTTAGCTTTAGGGGTTATGGTTAGGGTTAGGTGTTAGGTTAGTGTCAGGGTTAGGTCTAGTCGTGAGGGTAAGGTTTAGGGTTAGCTTTAAGAGCTAGGGTTAGGTTTAATGGTTAGGATTAGGATTACGGTTAAAGGTTAGGGTAATGCTCAGGGGTTAGGGTGAAGGGTGAAGGGTTAGGGCTTTTGTTAGGCATAGCGTTGGGGTTAGACCTAAGGGTTCCTGTCAGTGTTAGGGTTGTAGGCAGCGTTACGGTTAGGCTTAGCGGTGGAGAATTAGGGTTAGGGATTAGGTGTTACAGTGATGACTAGGAGATAGGGTTAGAATTATGGGATAGGGGATGTTCTCAGGGAATGGGTTATGCATTAACGTTACGTTAAGAGGTTAAAGTTAGGCTCACGGTGAGGTTTACGTGTTAAGGGGAGAAATAGGAACAGGGTTAGGTGCCATGTTCAGGGTTAGGGTTATCTGTTAAAGGTATCATTTATGCTTAGCGCACGGGCCCTGTCGGCATTAGGCTGGGGGGAGGTTAGGGGGCTGGGATTGTCACCGGGAACCCACTGTATCGGACTCTGGGTATGGGCCCGTGGATTTCATGCGGGACACAGTGGTAGAGCCTCCTTTCACACATGGCATGGGAGGATTGCTGGCTTTCTAAACTCTAAGAAAGCAAGAAGTCTGAGAATTAGATTTAGGGTTAGGATTATGGTTCGGGTTCAGGATGAAGTGTAGTGTTATGGTGAGGGGATAGGGTTACAGATTAGGGTTAGGGTTTAAGGTTACTGTTAGGTTTAACGGTTACAGTTCGTTTTGGGGTTGAGGTTTGCGGATAGGGTTAAGATGAGGGGTCAGGGTTTGGTACAGGGTTAGGGTTGTGTTCGGTTTAGGGTTGAAGTTTAGGATTAGGGTTAGGATTAAAGGTTAGCATGAGAGTTAACGGATAAGATTAAGGTTAAGGGTTAGGGTTAGGGTTTAGGTTTAGGGTTAAGGGTTAGGGTTAGTTTTAGGGTTAGAGTTATGTGTTAGGGTTTGTGTTAGAGGTTAGGGTTAGGTTTACTGTTCGTGGTTAGAGTTACGTTTAGGGGTTAGCATTAGGGTTAGGGATTAGGTTTAGGGTAAGTGTTTAGAGTTAGTGTTGGGCTTTAGGCTCGGGGCTTAGGTTCAGGGTCAGAGGTTAGGGTTGGTGGTAGGGCTTAGATTTAGCGGTCAGTTTAAGGGCACAGGACCTGGTTAATCTACGGTGAGAGGGGTGTGGTCGGAGTCACCACAAAAGCACAACATCATTCCCTGGGCCTTGGGACAAAACCTACATGCAGGACTCAGGCAGAGCCTCATCTCACACATGGCATGGCTGTATTGTAGGCTTGCTTCACTCTGGGAATGGAAGTAGTGTGAGAATTAGGGTTAGGTTTGGGGTTAGGGGTTTCGAGTTAGGGGTTAGGTTTCGAGTCAGGGTCAGGTGCTAGGGATTAGTGGTTAGGTTTAGAGTTAGTGTTAGGGGTTAGGTGTTAAGTCTGGGTTGGGGCCCAGGGTTAGGTTTAGGGTTGGGGTTAGCGTTAAGGTTAGGGGTTAGGGTTAAGGGATAGGGTTAGGGTTAAGGGTTAGGCTTAGGGTTAGGGTTCAGGGTTAGGGTTAAGGTTTAGGGTTGGAGTCAGGGTTAAGTGTTAGGGTGAGGCTTAACAGTTAGGGTTAGGGTTAGGGGGTTAGGAATAGGGTTAGGGTTAAGGGTTAGGGTTATGGTTCAGGTTTAAGGTTAGGATTAGGGGTTAGGGTTAGTGTTAACTGTAGGTCAGTGTTGGGGTTAGATCTCTAGGCATTAGCGTATAGGTTAGGGTTAGGGTTAAGTAGGGTTATGTTTAATGGTTAGGATTGGGATTAGCGTTAAGGGTTAGGGTTAAGCTTTAGGGGTTATGACTAAGGATCAATGGTTAGGGTTATTTTTAGGCGTAGGGTTAGGGTAAGGGTTTTAGGGTTAGTGTTAGTGTTGTCGGTAGGGTTAAGGTTAGGGTTGGCGTTTCAGAATTAGGGATTAGGTGTTATGGTTATGGCTAGGAGTTAGGGTTAGAATTACGGTATAGGGCTTGTTCTCAGGGTGTCCTGCATTATCGTTAAGATAAGGGGTTAAGTTAGGGTTAGGGTGAGGTTTATGTGTTAAGGTGAGCAGTAGGATCAGGGTTAGGTGTTATGTTCTGGGTTAGGGTTATGGGTGTGGGGTAGGGTTTACGCTTAGGGCACGGGCCCTGTATGCACTAGGAGGCGAAGTTAGGGGTCTGTGATGGTCGCTGGGAACCCACTCTATCGTACGCAGTGTATGGGCCTCTGGGTTTCATGCAGGACACTGTGGCAGAGCGGGCTTTCATGCATGGCTTAGTAGGATTGTAGGCTTTCAAAACTCTGAGAAAGCAAGTCTGAGAATTAGATTTAGGGTTAGGATTACGGTACGGTTTAGGGATGAAGATTAGTGATAGGGTGAGGGCTTAGGGTTAGGGGTTAGGGTTAGGGTTAGGGTTGTTGGCAGGGTGAAGGTTAGGGTTGGCATTTTAGAATTAGGGATGAGGTGTTACGGTTATGGCTAGGGGTTAGGATTAGAATTATGGGATAGGGCTTCTTCTCAGGGTGTTATGCATTAAGGTTAAGATAAGGGGATAAGTTAGGGTTACGGGGAGGTTTATGTTTTAAGGTGAGCAATAGGATCAGGGTCAGGTGCTATGTTCAGGGTGAGGGTTATCTGTTAGGGGTAGTGTTTATACTTAGCGTACAGGCCCTGTGTGCACTGGGCGGGGGGCTGGGGTTAGGGGGATGGGATTGTCCCCGGGAACCCACTCTATCATACGCTAGGTATAGGCTCCTGGTTTCATGCAAGAGAGAGCTGCAGAGCCCCCTTTTACTCATGGCATGGGAGGATTTTAGGCTTTCTAAACTCTAAGAAAGCAAGAAGTCCGAGAATTAGATTTAGGGGTAGGATTATGATAATGTTTAGGGTTAGGGTTAGTGTTAAGGTGGGGTCTTAGGGTTAGGGGTTAGGGTTAGAGGTTAGTGTTAGGTGTAACAGTTACAGTTAGGTTTATGGTTAAGTTTCAGGGTTAGGGTTAAGGTTTGGGTTTAGCGTTTGGCACAGGGTTAGGCTTCAGTGTTAGCTTTATGGTTAAAGATTAGGATTAGGGTTAGTGTGAGGGTTAATGGTAAGGGTCAAGATTAAGGGTTAGGGTTGGGGTTAGGGTTAGGTTTAGGGTTAGGGCTTAGGGTTAGGGGATAGGATTACGGTTAAGTGTTGGGCTTATGGTTAGGGTTAAAGTTTAGTGTTAGGGTTAATGTTTAGTGTTATGGTCCAGTTTAAGTGTTAGGGTGAGGGTTAACAGTTAGGATTAGGCTTAGGGGTTAGGGATATAGTGAAGGTTCAGTGTTAGGGTTAGGTTTAGGGTTCAGGGTTAGGGTTAGCTTTAGGGGTTATGGTTAGGGTTAGGTGTTAGGTTAGTGTCAGGGTTAGGTCTAGTCGTGAGGGTAAGGTTTAGGGTTAGCTTTAAGAGCTAGGGTTAGGTTTAATGGTTAGGATTAGGATTACGGTTAAAGGTTAGGGTAATGCTCAGGGGTTAGGGTGAAGGGTGAAGGGTTAGGGCTTTTGTTAGGCATAGCGTTGGGGTTAGACCTAAGGGTTCCTGTCAGTGTTAGGGTTGTAGGCAGCGTTACGTTTAGGCTTAGCGGTGGAGAATTAGGGTTAGGGATTAGGTGTTACAGTGATGACTAGGAGATAGGGTTAGAATTATGGGATAGGGGATGTTCTCAGGGAATGGGTTATGCATTAACGTTACGTTAAGAGGTTAAAGTTAGGCTCACGGTGAGGTTTACGTGTTAAGGGGAGAAATAGGAACAGGGTTAGGTGCCATGTTCAGGGTTAGGGTTATCTGTTAAAGGTATCATTTATGCTTAGCGCACGGGCCCTGTCGGCATTAGGCTGGGGGGAGGTTAGGGGGCTGGGATTGTCACCGGGAACCCACTGTATCGGACTCTGGGTATGGGCCCGTGGATTTCATGCGGGACACAGTGGTAGAGCCTCCTTTCACACATGGCATGGGAGGATTGCAGGCTTTCTAAACTCTAAGAAAGCAAGAAGTCTGAGAATTAGATTTAGGGTTAGGATTATGGTTCGGGTTCAGGATGAAGTGTAGTGTTATGGTGAGGGGATAGGGTTACAGATTAGGGTTAGGGTTTAAGGTTACTGTTAGGTTTAACGGTTACAGTTCGTTTTGGGGTTGAGGTTTGCGGATAGGGTTAAGATGAGGGGTCAGGGTTTGGTACAGGGTTAGGGTTGTGTTCGGTTTAGGGTTGAAGTTTAGGATTAGGGTTAGGATTAAAGGTTAGCATGAGAGTTAACGGATAAGATTAAGGTTAAGGGTTAGGGTTAGGGTTTAGGTTTAGGGTTAAGGGTTAGGGTTAGTTTTAGGGTTAGAGTTATGTGTTAGGGTTTGTGTTAGAGGTTAGGGTTAGGTTTACTGTTCGTGGTTAGAGTTACGTTTAGGGGTTAGCATTAGGGTTAGGGATTAGGTTTAGGGTAAGTGTTTAGAGTTAGTGTTGGGCTTTAGGCTCGGGGCTTAGGTTCAGGGTCAGAGGTTAGGGTTGGTGGTAGGGCTTAGATTTAGCGGTCAGTTTAAGGGCACAGGACCTGGTTAATCTACGGTGAGAGGGGTGTGGTCGGAGTCACCACAAAAGCACAACATCATTCCCTGGGCCTTGGGACAAAACCTACATGCAGGACTCAGGCAGAGCCTCATCTCACACATGGCATGGCTGTATTGTAGGCTTGCTTCACTCTGGGAATGGAAGTAGTGTGAGAATTAGGGTTAGGTTTGGGGTTAGGGGTTTCGAGTTAGGGGTTAGGTTTCGAGTCAGGGTCAGGTGCTAGGGATTAGTGGTTAGGTTTAGAGTTAGTGTTAGGGGTTAGGTGTTAAGTCTGGGTTAGGGGCCAGGGTTAGGTTTAGGGTTGGGGTTAGCGTTAAGGTTAGGGGTTAGGGTTAAGGGATAGGGTTAGGGTTAAGGGTTAGGCTTAGGGTTAGGGTTCAGGGTTAGGGTTAAGGTTTAGGGTTGGAGTCAGGGTTAAGTGTTAGGGTGAGGCTTAACAGTTAGGGTTAGGGTTAGGGGGTTAGGAATAGGGTTAGGGTTAAGGGTTAGGGTTATGGTTCAGGTTTAAGGTTAGGATTAGGGGTTAGGGTTAGTGTTAACTGTAGGTCAGTGTTGGGGTTAGATCTCTAGGCATTAGCGTATAGGTTAGGGTTAGGGTTAAGTAGGGTTATGTTTAATGGTTAGGATTGGGATTAGCGTTAAGGGTTAGGGTTAAGCTTTAGGGGTTATGACTAAGGATCAATGGTTAGGGTTATTTTTAGGCGTAGGGTTAGGGTAAGGGTTTTAGGGTTAGTGTTAGTGTTGTCGGTAGGGTTAAGGTTAGGGTTGGCGTTTCAGAATTAGGGATTAGGTGTTATGGTTATGGCTAGGAGTTAGGGTTAGAATTACGGTATAGGGCTTGTTCTCAGGGTGTCCTGCATTATCGTTAAGATAAGGGGTTAAGTTAGGGTTAGGGTGAGGTTTACGTGTTAAGGTGAGCAGTAGGATCAGGGTTAGGTGTTATGTTCTGGGTTAGGGTTATGGGTGTGGGGTAGGGTTTACGCTTAGGGCACGGGCCCTGTATGCACTAGGAGGCGAAGTTAGGGGTCTGTGATGGTCGCTGGGAACCCACTCTATCGTACGCAGTGTATGGGCCTCTGGGTTTCATGCAGGACACTGTGGCAGAGCGGGCTTTCATGCATGGCTTAGTAGGATTGTAGGCTTTCAAAACTCTGAGAAAGCAAGTCTGAGAATTAGATTTAGGGTTAGGATTACGGTACGGTTTAGGGATGAAGATTAGTGATAGGGTGAGGGCTTAGGGTTAGGGGTTAGGGTTAGGGTTAGGGTTGTTGGCAGGGTGAAGGTTAGGGTTGGCATTTTAGAATTAGGGATGAGGTGTTACGGTTATGGCTAGGGGTTAGGATTAGAATTATGGGATAGGGCTTCTTCTCAGGGTGTTATGCATTAAGGTTAAGATAAGGGGATAAGTTAGGGTTACGGGGAGGTTTATGTTTTAAGGTGAGCAATAGGATCAGGGTCAGGTGCTATGTTCAGGGTGAGGGTTATCTGTTAGGGGTAGTGTTTATACTTAGCGTACAGGCCCTGTGTGCACTGGGCGGGGGGCTGGGGTTAGGGGGATGGGATTGTCCCCGGGAACCCACTCTATCATACGCTAGGTATAGGCTCCTGGTTTCATGCAAGAGAGAGCTGCAGAGCCCCCTTTTACTCATGGCATGGGAGGATTTTAGGCTTTCTAAACTCTAAGAAAGCAAGAAGTCCGAGAATTAGATTTAGGGGTAGGATTATGATAATGTTTAGGGTTAGGGTTAGTGTTAAGGTGGGGTCTTAGGGTTAGGGGTTAGGGTTAGAGGTTAGTGTTAGGTGTAACAGTTACAGTTAGGTTTATGGTTAAGTTTCAGGGTTAGGGTTAAGGTTTGGGTTTAGCGTTTGGCACAGGGTTAGGCTTCAGTGTTAGCTTTATGGTTAAAGATTAGGATTAGGGTTAGTGTGAGGGTTAATGGTAAGGGTCAAGATTAAGGTTTAGGGTTGGGGTTAGGGTTAGGTTTAGGGTTAGGGCTTAGGGTTAGGGGATAGGATTACGGTTAAGTGTTGGGCTTATGGTTAGGGTTAAAGTTTAGTGTTAGGGTTAATGTTTAGTGTTATGGTCCAGTTTAAGTGTTAGGGTGAGGGTTAACAGTTAGGATTAGGCTTAGGGGTTAGGGATATAGTGAAGGTTCAGTGTTAGGGTTAGGTTTAGGGTTCAGGGTTAGGGTTAGCTTTAGGGGTTATGGTTAGGGTTAGGTGTTAGGTTAGTGTCAGGGTTAGGTCTAGTCGTGAGGGTAAGGTTTAGGGTTAGCTTTAAGAGCTAGGGTTAGGTTTAATGGTTAGGATTAGGATTACGGTTAAAGGTTAGGGTAATGCTCAGGGGTTAGGGTGAAGGGTGAAGGGTTAGGGCTTTTGTTAGGCATAGCGTTGGGGTTAGACCTAAGGGTTCCTGTCAGTGTTAGGGTTGTAGGCAGCGTTACGGTTAGGCTTAGCGGTGGAGAATTAGGGTTAGGGATTAGGTGTTACAGTGATGACTAGGAGATAGGGTTAGAATTATGGGATAGGGGATGTTCTCAGGGAATGGGTTATGCATTAACGTTACGTTAAGAGGTTAAAGTTAGGCTCACGGTGAGGTTTACGTGTTAAGGGGAGAAATAGGAACAGGGTTAGGTGCCATGTTCAGGGTTAGGGTTATCTGTTAAAGGTATCATTTATGCTTAGCGCACGGGCCCTGTCGGCATTAGGCTGGGGGGAGGTTAGGGGGCTGGGATTGTCACCGGGAACCCACTGTATCGGACTCTGGGTATGGGCCCGTGGATTTCATGCGGGACACAGTGGTAGAGCCTCCTTTCACACATGGCATGGGAGGATTGCAGGCTTTCTAAACTCTAAGAAAGCAAGAAGTCTGAGAATTAGATTTAGGGTTAGGATTATGGTTCGGGTTCAGGATGAAGTGTAGTGTTATGGTGAGGGGATAGGGTTACAGATTAGGGTTAGGGTTTAAGGTTACTGTTAGGTTTAACGGTTACAGTTCGTTTTGGGGTTGAGGTTTGCGGATAGGGTTAAGATGAGGGGTCAGGGTTTGGTACAGGGTTAGGGTTGTGTTCGGTTTAGGGTTGAAGTTTAGGATTAGGGTTAGGATTAAAGGTTAGCATGAGAGTTAACGGATAAGATTAAGGTTAAGGGTTAGGGTTAGGGTTTAGGTTTAGGGTTAAGGGTTAGGGTTAGTTTTAGGGTTAGAGTTATGTGTTAGGGTTTGTGTTAGAGGTTAGGGTTAGGTTTACTGTTCGTGGTTAGAGTTACGTTTAGGGGTTAGCATTAGGGTTAGGGATTAGGTTTAGGGTAAGTGTTTAGAGTTAGTGTTGGGCTTTAGGCTCGGGGCTTAGGTTCAGGGTCAGAGGTTAGGGTTGGTGGTAGGGCTTAGATTTAGCGGTCAGTTTAAGGGCACAGGACCTGGTTAATCTACGGTGAGAGGGGTGTGGTCGGAGTCACCACAAAAGCACAACATCATTCCCTGGGCCTTGGGACAAAACCTACATGCAGGACTCAGGCAGAGCCTCATCTCACACATGGCATGGCTGTATTGTAGGCTTGCTTCACTCTGGGAATGGAAGTAGTGTGAGAATTAGGGTTAGGTTTGGGGTTAGGGGTTTCGAGTTAGGGGTTAGGTTTCGAGTCAGGGTCAGGTGCTAGGGATTAGTGGTTAGGTTTAGAGTTAGTGTTAGGGGTTAGGTGTTAAGTCTGGGTTAGGGGCCAGGGTTAGGTTTAGGGTTGGGGTTAGCGTTAAGGTTAGGGGTTAGGGTTAAGGGATAGGGTTAGGGTTAAGGGTTAGGCTTAGGGTTAGGGTTCAGGGTTAGGGTTAAGGTTTAGGGTTGGAGTCAGGGTTAAGTGTTAGGGTGAGGCTTAACAGTTAGGGTTAGGGTTAGGGGGTTAGGAATAGGGTTAGGGTTAAGGGTTAGGGTTATGGTTCAGGTTTAAGGTTAGGATTAGGGGTTAGGGTTAGTGTTAACTGTAGGTCAGTGTTGGGGTTAGATCTCTAGGCATTAGCGTATAGGTTAGGGTTAGGGTTAAGTAGGGTTATGTTTAATGGTTAGGATTGGGATTAGCGTTAAGGGTTAGGGTTAAGCTTTAGGGGTTATGACTAAGGATCAATGGTTAGGGTTATTTTTAGGCGTAGGGTTAGGGTAAGGGTTTTAGGGTTAGTGTTAGTGTTGTCGGTAGGGTTAAGGTTAGGGTTGGCGTTTCAGAATTAGGGATTAGGTGTTATGGTTATGGCTAGGAGTTAGGGTTAGAATTACGGTATAGGGCTTGTTCTCAGGGTGTCCTGCATTATCGTTAAGATAAGGGGTTAAGTTAGGGTTAGGGTGAGGTTTACGTGTTAAGGTGAGCAGTAGGATCAGGGTTAGGTGTTATGTTCTGGGTTAGGGTTATGGGTGTGGGGTAGGGTTTACGCTTAGGGCACGGGCCCTGTATGCACTAGGAGGCGAAGTTAGGGGTCTGTGATGGTCGCTGGGAACCCACTCTATCGTACGCAGTGTATGGGCCTCTGGGTTTCATGCAGGACACTGTGGCAGAGCGGGCTTTCATGCATGGCTTAGTAGGATTGTAGGCTTTCAAAACTCTGAGAAAGCAAGTCTGAGAATTAGATTTAGGGTTAGGATTACGGTACGGTTTAGGGATGAAGATTAGTGATAGGGTGAGGGCTTAGGGTTAGGGGTTAGGGTTAGGGTTAGGGTTGTTGGCAGGGTGAAGGTTAGGGTTGGCATTTTAGAATTAGGGATGAGGTGTTACGGTTATGGCTAGGGGTTAGGATTAGAATTATGGGATAGGGCTTCTTCTCAGGGTGTTATGCATTAAGGTTAAGATAAGGGGATAAGTTAGGGTTACGGGGAGGTTTATGTTTTAAGGTGAGCAATAGGATCAGGGTCAGGTGCTATGTTCAGGGTGAGGGTTATCTGTTAGGGGTAGTGTTTATACTTAGCGTACAGGCCCTGTGTGCACTGGGCGGGGGGCTGGGGTTAGGGGGATGGGATTGTCCCCGGGAACCCACTCTATCATACGCTAGGTATAGGCTCCTGGTTTCATGCAAGAGAGAGCTGCAGAGCCCCCTTTTACTCATGGCATGGGAGGATTTTAGGCTTTCTAAACTCTAAGAAAGCAAGAAGTCCGAGAATTAGATTTAGGGGTAGGATTATGATAATGTTTAGGGTTAGGGTTAGTGTTAAGGTGGGGTCTTAGGGTTAGGGGTTAGGGTTAGAGGTTAGTGTTAGGTGTAACAGTTACAGTTAGGTTTATGGTTAAGTTTCAGGGTTAGGGTTAAGGTTTGGGTTTAGCGTTTGGCACAGGGTTAGGCTTCAGTGTTAGCTTTATGGTTAAAGATTAGGATTAGGGTTAGTGTGAGGGTTAATGGTAAGGGTCAAGATTAAGGGTTAGGGTTGGGGTTAGGGTTAGGTTTAGGGTTAGGGCTTAGGGTTAGGGGATAGGATTACGGTTAAGTGTTGGGCTTATGGTTAGGGTTAAAGTTTAGTGTTAGGGTTAATGTTTAGTGTTATGGTCCAGTTTAAGTGTTAGGGTGAGGGTTAACAGTTAGGATTAGGCTTAGGGGTTAGGGATATAGTGAAGGTTCAGTGTTAGGGTTAGGTTTAGGGTTCAGGGTTAGGGTTAGCTTTAGGGGTTATGGTTAGGGTTAGGTGTTAGGTTAGTGTCAGGGTTAGGTCTAGTCGTGAGGGTAAGGTTTAGGGTTAGCTTTAAGAGCTAGGGTTAGGTTTAATGGTTAGGATTAGGATTACGGTTAAAGGTTAGGGTAATGCTCAGGGGTTAGGGTGAAGGGTGAAGGGTTAGGGCTTTTGTTAGGCATAGCGTTGGGGTTAGACCTAAGGGTTCCTGTCAGTGTTAGGGTTGTAGGCAGCGTTACGGTTAGGCTTAGCGGTGGAGAATTAGGGTTAGGGATTAGGTGTTACAGTGATGACTAGGAGATAGGGTTAGAATTATGGGATAGGGGATGTTCTCAGGGAATGGGTTATGCATTAACGTTACGTTAAGAGGTTAAAGTTAGGCTCACGGTGAGGTTTACGTGTTAAGGGGAGAAATAGGAACAGGGTTAGGTGCCATGTTCAGGGTTAGGGTTATCTGTTAAAGGTATCATTTATGCTTAGCGCACGGGCCCTGTCGGCATTAGGCTGGGGGGAGGTTAGGGGGCTGGGATTGTCACCGGGAACCCACTGTATCGGACTCTGGGTATGGGCCCGTGGATTTCATGCGGGACACAGTGGTAGAGCCTCCTTTCACACATGGCATGGGAGGATTGCAGGCTTTCTAAACTCTAAGAAAGCAAGAAGTCTGAGAATTAGATTTAGGGTTAGGATTATGGTTCGGGTTCAGGATGAAGTGTAGTGTTATGGTGAGGGGATAGGGTTACAGATTAGGGTTAGGGTTTAAGGTTACTGTTAGGTTTAACGGTTACAGTTCGTTTTGGGGTTGAGGTTTGCGGATAGGGTTAAGATGAGGGGTCAGGGTTTGGTACAGGGTTAGGGTTGTGTTCGGTTTAGGGTTGAAGTTTAGGATTAGGGTTAGGATTAAAGGTTAGCATGAGAGTTAACGGATAAGATTAAGGTTAAGGGTTAGGGTTAGGGTTTAGGTTTAGGGTTAAGGGTTAGGGTTAGTTTTAGGGTTAGAGTTATGTGTTAGGGTTTGTGTTAGAGGTTAGGGTTAGGTTTACTGTTCGTGGTTAGAGTTACGTTTAGGGGTTAGCATTAGGGTTAGGGATTAGGTTTAGGGTAAGTGTTTAGAGTTAGTGTTGGGCTTTAGGCTCGGGGCTTAGGTTCAGGGTCAGAGGTTAGGGTTGGTGGTAGGGCTTAGATTTAGCGGTCAGTTTAAGGGCACAGGACCTGGTTAATCTACGGTGAGAGGGGTGTGGTCGGAGTCACCACAAAAGCACAACATCATTCCCTGGGCCTTGGGACAAAACCTACATGCAGGACTCAGGCAGAGCCTCATCTCACACATGGCATGGCTGTATTGTAGGCTTGCTTCACTCTGGGAATGGAAGTAGTGTGAGAATTAGGGTTAGGTTTGGGGTTAGGGGTTTCGAGTTAGGGGTTAGGTTTCGAGTCAGGGTCAGGTGCTAGGGATTAGTGGTTAGGTTTAGAGTTAGTGTTAGGGGTTAGGTGTTAAGTCTGGGTTGGGGGCCAGGGTTAGGTTTAGGGTTGGGGTTAGCGTTAAGGTTAGGGGTTAGGGTTAAGGGATAGGGTTAGGGTTAAGGGTTAGGCTTAGGGTTAGGGTTCAGGGTTAGGGTTAAGGTTTAGGGTTGGAGTCAGGGTTAAGTGTTAGGGTGAGGCTTAACAGTTAGGGTTAGGGTTAGGGGGTTAGGAATAGGGTTAGGGTTAAGGGTTAGGGTTATGGTTCAGGTTTAAGGTTAGGATTAGGGGTTAGGGTTAGTGTTAACTGTAGGTCAGTGTTGGGGTTAGATCTCTAGGCATTAGCGTATAGGTTAGGGTTAGGGTTAAGTAGGGTTATGTTTAATGGTTAGGATTGGGATTAGCGTTAAGGGTTAGGGTTAAGCTTTAGGGGTTATGACTAAGGATCAATGGTTAGGGTTATTTTTAGGCGTAGGGTTAGGGTAAGGGTTTTAGGGTTAGTGTTAGTGTTGTCGGTAGGGTTAAGGTTAGGGTTGGCGTTTCAGAATTAGGGATTAGGTGTTATGGTTATGGCTAGGAGTTAGGGTTAGAATTACGGTATAGGGCTTGTTCTCAGGGTGTCCTGCATTATCGTTAAGATAAGGGGTTAAGTTAGGGTTAGGGTGAGGTTTACGTGTTAAGGTGAGCAGTAGGATCAGGGTTAGGTGTTATGTTCTGGGTTAGGGTTATGGGTGTGGGGTAGGGTTTACGCTTAGGGCACGGGCCCTGTATGCACTAGGAGGCGAAGTTAGGGGTCTGTGATGGTCGCTGGGAACCCACTCTATCGTACGCAGTGTATGGGCCTCTGGGTTTCATGCAGGACACTGTGGCAGAGCGGGCTTTCATGCATGGCTTAGTAGGATTGTAGGCTTTCAAAACTCTGAGAAAGCAAGTCTGAGAATTAGATTTAGGGTTAGGATTACGGTACGGTTTAGGGATGAAGATTAGTGATAGGGTGAGGGCTTAGGGTTAGGGGTTAGGGTTAGGGTTAGGGTTGTTGGCAGGGTGAAGGTTAGGGTTGGCATTTTAGAATTAGGGATGAGGTGTTACGGTTATGGCTAGGGGTTAGGATTAGAATTATGGGATAGGGCTTCTTCTCAGGGTGTTATGCATTAAGGTTAAGATAAGGGGATAAGTTAGGGTTACGGGGAGGTTTATGTTTTAAGGTGAGCAATAGGATCAGGGTCAGGTGCTATGTTCAGGGTGAGGGTTATCTGTTAGGGGTAGTGTTTATACTTAGCGTACAGGCCCTGTGTGCACTGGGCGGGGGGCTGGGGTTAGGGGGATGGGATTGTCCCCGGGAACCCACTCTATCATACGCTAGGTATAGGCTCCTGGTTTCATGCAAGAGAGAGCTGCAGAGCCCCCTTTTACTCATGGCATGGGAGGATTTTAGGCTTTCTAAACTCTAAGAAAGCAAGAAGTCCGAGAATTAGATTTAGGGGTAGGATTATGATAATGTTTAGGGTTAGGGTTAGTGTTAAGGTGGGGTCTTAGGGTTAGGGGTTAGGGTTAGAGGTTAGTGTTAGGTGTAACAGTTACAGTTAGGTTTATGGTTAAGTTTCAGGGTTAGGGTTAAGGTTTGGGTTTAGCGTTTGGCACAGGGTTAGGCTTCAGTGTTAGCTTTATGGTTAAAGATTAGGGTTAGGGTTAGTGTGAGGGTTAATGGTAAGGGTCAAGATTAAGGGTTAGGGTTGGGGTTAGGGTTAGGTTTAGGGTTAGGGCTTAGGGTTAGGGGATAGGATTACGGTTAAGTGTTGGGCTTATGGTTAGGGTTAAAGTTTAGTGTTAGGGTTAATGTTTAGTGTTATGGTCCAGTTTAAGTGTTAGGGTGAGGGTTAACAGTTAGGATTAGGCTTAGGGGTTAGGGATATAGTGAAGGTTCAGTGTTAGGGTTAGGTTTAGGGTTCAGGGTTAGGGTTAGCTTTAGGGGTTATGGTTAGGGTTAGGTGTTAGGTTAGTGTCAGGGTTAGGTCTAGTCGTGAGGGTAAGGTTTAGGGTTAGCTTTAAGAGCTAGGGTTAGGTTTAATGGTTAGGATTAGGATTACGGTTAAAGGTTAGGGTAATGCTCAGGGGTTAGGGTGAAGGGTGAAGGGTTAGGGCTTTTGTTAGGCATAGCGTTGGGGTTAGACCTAAGGGTTCCTGTCAGTGTTAGGGTTGTAGGCAGCGTTACGGTTAGGCTTAGCGGTGGAGAATTAGGGTTAGGGATTAGGTGTTACAGTGATGACTAGGAGATAGGGTTAGAATTATGGGATAGGGGATGTTCTCAGGGAATGGGTTATGCATTAACGTTACGTTAAGAGGTTAAAGTTAGGCTCACGGTGAGGTTTACGTGTTAAGGGGAGAAATAGGAACAGGGTTAGGTGCCATGTTCAGGGTTAGGGTTATCTGTTAAAGGTATCATTTATGCTTAGCGCACGGGCCCTGTCGGCATTAGGCTGGGGGGAGGTTAGGGGGCTGGGATTGTCACCGGGAACCCACTGTATCGGACTCTGGGTATGGGCCCGTGGATTTCATGCGGGACACAGTGGTAGAGCCTCCTTTCACACATGGCATGGGAGGATTGCAGGCTTTCTAAACTCTAAGAAAGCAAGAAGTCTGAGAATTAGATTTAGGGTTAGGATTATGGTTCGGGTTCAGGATGAAGTGTAGTGTTATGGTGAGGGGATAGGGTTACAGATTAGGGTTAGGGTTTAAGGTTACTGTTAGGTTTAACGGTTACAGTTCGTTTTGGGGTTGAGGTTTGCGGATAGGGTTAAGATGAGGGGTCAGGGTTTGGTACAGGGTTAGGGTTGTGTTCGGTTTAGGGTTGAAGTTTAGGATTAGGGTTAGGATTAAAGGTTAGCATGAGAGTTAACGGATAAGATTAAGGTTAAGGGTTAGGGTTAGGGTTTAGGTTTAGGGTTAAGGGTTAGGGTTAGTTTTAGGGTTAGAGTTATGTGTTAGGGTTTGTGTTAGAGGTTAGGGTTAGGTTTACTGTTCGTGGTTAGAGTTACGTTTAGGGGTTAGCATTAGGGTTAGGGATTAGGTTTAGGGTAAGTGTTTAGAGTTAGTGTTGGGCTTTAGGCTCGGGGCTTAGGTTCAGGGTCAGAGGTTAGGGTTGGTGGTAGGGCTTAGATTTAGCGGTCAGTTTAAGGGCACAGGACCTGGTTAATCTACGGTGAGAGGGGTGTGGTCGGAGTCACCACAAAAGCACAACATCATTCCCTGGGCCTTGGGACAAAACCTACATGCAGGACTCAGGCAGAGCCTCATCTCACACATGGCATGGCTGTATTGTAGGCTTGCTTCACTCTGGGAATGGAAGTAGTGTGAGAATTAGGGTTAGGTTTGGGGTTAGGGGTTTCGAGTTAGGGGTTAGGTTTCGAGTCAGGGTCAGGTGCTAGGGATTAGTGGTTAGGTTTAGAGTTAGTGTTAGGGGTTAGGTGTTAAGTCTGGGTTGGGGGCCAGGGTTAGGTTTAGGGTTGGGGTTAGCGTTAAGGTTAGGGGTTAGGGTTAAGGGATAGGGTTAGGGTTAAGGGTTAGGCTTAGGGTTAGGGTTCAGGGTTAGGGTTAAGGTTTAGGGTTGGAGTCAGGGTTAAGTGTTAGGGTGAGGCTTAACAGTTAGGGTTAGGGTTAGGGGGTTAGGAATAGGGTTAGGGTTAAGGGTTAGGGTTATGGTTCAGGTTTAAGGTTAGGATTAGGGGTTAGGGTTAGTGTTAACTGTAGGTCAGTGTTGGGGTTAGATCTCTAGGCATTAGCGTATAGGTTAGGGTTAGGGTTAAGTAGGGTTATGTTTAATGGTTAGGATTGGGATTAGCGTTAAGGGTTAGGGTTAAGCTTTAGGGGTTATGACTAAGGATCAATGGTTAGGGTTATTTTTAGGCGTAGGGTTAGGGTAAGGGTTTTAGGGTTAGTGTTAGTGTTGTCGGTAGGGTTAAGGTTAGGGTTGGCGTTTCAGAATTAGGGATTAGGTGTTATGGTTATGGCTAGGAGTTAGGGTTAGAATTACGGTATAGGGCTTGTTCTCAGGGTGTCCTGCATTATCGTTAAGATAAGGGGTTAAGTTAGGGTTAGGGTGAGGTTTACGTGTTAAGGTGAGCAGTAGGATCAGGGTTAGGTGTTATGTTCTGGGTTAGGGTTATGGGTGTGGGGTAGGGTTTACGCTTAGGGCACGGGCCCTGTATGCACTAGGAGGCGAAGTTAGGGGTCTGTGATGGTCGCTGGGAACCCACTCTATCGTACGCAGTGTATGGGCCTCTGGGTTTCATGCAGGACACTGTGGCAGAGCGGGCTTTCATGCATGGCTTAGTAGGATTGTAGGCTTTCAAAACTCTGAGAAAGCAAGTCTGAGAATTAGATTTAGGGTTAGGATTACGGTACGGTTTAGGGATGAAGATTAGTGATAGGGTGAGGGCTTAGGGTTAGGGGTTAGGGTTAGGGTTAGGGTTGTTGGCAGGGTGAAGGTTAGGGTTGGCATTTTAGAATTAGGGATGAGGTGTTACGGTTATGGCTAGGGGTTAGGATTAGAATTATGGGATAGGGCTTCTTCTCAGGGTGTTATGCATTAAGGTTAAGATAAGGGGATAAGTTAGGGTTACGGGGAGGTTTATGTTTTAAGGTGAGCAATAGGATCAGGGTCAGGTGCTATGTTCAGGGTGAGGGTTATCTGTTAGGGGTAGTGTTTATACTTAGCGTACAGGCCCTGTGTGCACTGGGCGGGGGGCTGGGGTTAGGGGGATGGGATTGTCCCCGGGAACCCACTCTATCATACGCTAGGTATAGGCTCCTGGTTTCATGCAAGAGAGAGCTGCAGAGCCCCCTTTTACTCATGGCATGGGAGGATTTTAGGCTTTCTAAACTCTAAGAAAGCAAGAAGTCCGAGAATTAGATTTAGGGGTAGGATTATGATAATGTTTAGGGTTAGGGTTAGTGTTAAGGTGGGGTCTTAGGGTTAGGGGTTAGGGTTAGAGGTTAGTGTTAGGTGTAACAGTTACAGTTAGGTTTATGGTTAAGTTTCAGGGTTAGGGTTAAGGTTTGGGTTTAGCGTTTGGCACAGGGTTAGGCTTCAGTGTTAGCTTTATGGTTAAAGATTAGGATTAGGGTTAGTGTGAGGGTTAATGGTAAGGGTCAAGATTAAGGGTTAGGGTTGGGGTTAGGGTTAGGTTTAGGGTTAGGGCTTAGGGTTAGGGGATAGGATTACGGTTAAGTGTTGGGCTTATGGTTAGGGTTAAAGTTTAGTGTTAGGGTTAATGTTTAGTGTTATGGTCCAGTTTAAGTGTTAGGGTGAGGGTTAACAGTTAGGATTAGGCTTAGGGGTTAGGGATATAGTGAAGGTTCAGTGTTAGGGTTAGGTTTAGGGTTCAGGGTTAGGGTTAGCTTTAGGGGTTATGGTTAGGGTTAGGTGTTAGGTTAGTGTCAGGGTTAGGTCTAGTCGTGAGGGTAAGGTTTAGGGTTAGCTTTAAGAGCTAGGGTTAGGTTTAATGGTTAGGATTAGGATTACGGTTAAAGGTTAGGGTAATGCTCAGGGGTTAGGGTGAAGGGTGAAGGGTTAGGGCTTTTGTTAGGCATAGCGTTGGGGTTAGACCTAAGGGTTCCTGTCAGTGTTAGGGTTGTAGGCAGCGTTACGGTTAGGCTTAGCGGTGGAGAATTAGGGTTAGGGATTAGGTGTTACAGTGATGACTAGGAGATAGGGTTAGAATTATGGGATAGGGGATGTTCTCAGGGAATGGGTTATGCATTAACGTTACGTTAAGAGGTTAAAGTTAGGCTCACGGTGAGGTTTACGTGTTAAGGGGAGAAATAGGAACAGGGTTAGGTGCCATGTTCAGGGTTAGGGTTATCTGTTAAAGGTATCATTTATGCTTAGCGCACGGGCCCTGTCGGCATTAGGCTGGGGGGAGGTTAGGGGGCTGGGATTGTCACCGGGAACCCACTGTATCGGACTCTGGGTATGGGCCCGTGGGTTTCATGCGGGACACAGTGGTAGAGCCTCCTTTCACACATGGCATGGGAGGATTGCAGGCTTTCTAAACTCTAAGAAAGCAAGAAGTCTGAGAATTAGATTTAGGGTTAGGATTATGGTTCGGGTTCAGGATGAAGTGTAGTGTTATGGTGAGGGGATAGGGTTACAGATTAGGGTTAGGGTTTAAGGTTACTGTTAGGTTTAACGGTTACAGTTCGTTTTGGGGTTGAGGTTTGCGGATAGGGTTAAGATGAGGGGTCAGGGTTTGGTACAGGGTTAGGGTTGTGTTCGGTTTAGGGTTGAAGTTTAGGATTAGGGTTAGGATTAAAGGTTAGCATGAGAGTTAACGGATAAGATTAAGGTTAAGGGTTAGGGTTAGGGTTTAGGTTTAGGGTTAAGGGTTAGGGTTAGTTTTAGGGTTAGAGTTATGTGTTAGGGTTTGTGTTAGAGGTTAGGGTTAGGTTTACTGTTCGTGGTTAGAGTTACGTTTAGGGGTTAGCATTAGGGTTAGGGATTAGGTTTAGGGTAAGTGTTTAGAGTTAGTGTTGGGCTTTAGGCTCGGGGCTTAGGTTCAGGGTCAGAGGTTAGGGTTGGTGGTAGGGCTTAGATTTAGCGGTCAGTTTAAGGGCACAGGACCTGGTTAATCTGTGGTGAGAGGGGTGTGGTCGGAGTCACCACAAAAGCACAACATCATTCCCTGGGCCTTGGGACAAAACCTACATGCAGGACTCAGGCAGAGCCTCATCTCACACATGGCATGGCTGTATTGTAGGCTTGCTTCACTCTGGGAATGGAAGTAGTGTGAGAATTAGGGTTAGGTTTGGGGTTAGGAGTTTCGAGTTAGGGGTTAGGTTTCGAGTCAGGGTCAGGTGCTAGGGATTAGTGGTTAGGTTTAGAGTTAGTGTTAGGGGTTAGGTGTTAAGTCTGGGTTGGGGGCCAGGGTTAGGTTTAGGGTTGGGGTTAGCGTTAAGGTTAGGGGTTAGGGTTAAGGGATAGGGTTAGGGTTAAGGGTTAGGCTTAGGGTTAGGGTTCAGGGTTAGGGTTAAGGTTTAGGGTTGGAGTCAGGGTTAAGTGTTAGGGTGAGGCTTAACAGTTAGGGTTAGGGTTAGGGGGTTAGGAATAGGGTTAGGGTTAAGGGTTAGGGTTATGGTTCAGGTTTAAGGTTAGGATTAGGGGTTAGGGTTAGTGTTAACTGTAGGTCAGTGTTGGGGTTAGATCTCTAGGCATTAGCGTATAGGTTAGGGTTAGGGTTAAGTAGGGTTATGTTTAATGGTTAGGATTGGGATTAGCGTTAAGGGTTAGGGTTAAGCTTTAGGGGTTATGACTAAGGATCAATGGTTAGGGTTATTTTTAGGCGTAGGGTTAGGGTAAGGGTTTTAGGGTTAGTGTTAGTGTTGTCGGTAGGGTTAAGGTTAGGGTTGGCGTTTCAGAATTAGGGATTAGGTGTTATGGTTATGGCTAGGAGTTAGGGTTAGAATTACGGTATAGGGCTTGTTCTCAGGGTGTCCTGCATTATCGTTAAGATAAGGGGTTAAGTTAGGGTTAGGGTGAGGTTTACGTGTTAAGGTGAGCAGTAGGATCAGGGTTAGGTGTTATGTTCTGGGTTAGGGTTATGGGTGTGGGGTAGGGTTTACGCTTAGGGCACGGGCCCTGTATGCACTAGGAGGCGAAGTTAGGGGTCTGTGATGGTCGCTGGGAACCCACTCTATCGTACGCAGTGTATGGGCCTCTGGGTTTCATGCAGGACACTGTGGCAGAGCGGGCTTTCATGCATGGCTTAGTAGGATTGTAGGCTTTCAAAACTCTGAGAAAGCAAGTCTGAGAATTAGATTTAGGGTTAGGATTACGGTACGGTTTAGGGATGAAGATTAGTGATAGGGTGAGGGCTTAGGGTTAGGGGTTAGGGTTAGGGTTAGGGTTGTTGGCAGGGTGAAGGTTAGGGTTGGCATTTTAGAATTAGGGATGAGGTGTTACGGTTATGGCTAGGGGTTAGGATTAGAATTATGGGATAGGGCTTCTTCTCAGGGTGTTATGCATTATGGTTAAGATAAGGGGATAAGTTAGGGTTACGGGGAGGTTTATGTTTTAAGGTGAGCAATAGGATCAGGGTCAGGTGCTATGTTCAGGGTGAGGGTTATCTGTTAGGGGTAGTGTTTATACTTAGCGTACAGGCCCTGTGTGCACTGGGCGGGGGGCTGGGGTTAGGGGGATGGGATTGTCCCCGGGAACCCACTCTATCATACGCTAGGTATAGGCTCCTGGTTTCATGCAAGAGAGAGCTGCAGAGCCCCCTTTTACTCATGGCATGGGAGGATTTTAGGCTTTCTAAACTCTAAGAAAGCAAGAAGTCCGAGAATTAGATTTAGGGGTAGGATTATGATAATGTTTAGGGTTAGGGTTAGTGTTAAGGTGGGGTCTTAGGGTTAGGGGTTAGGGTTAGAGGTTAGTGTTAGGTGTAACAGTTACAGTTAGGTTTATGGTTAAGTTTCAGGGTTAGGGTTAAGGTTTGGGTTTAGCGTTTGGCACAGGGTTAGGCTTCAGTGTTAGCTTTATGGTTAAAGATTAGGATTAGGGTTAGTGTGAGGGTTAATGGTAAGGGTCAAGATTAAGGGTTAGGGTTGGGGTTAGGGTTAGGTTTAGGGTTAGGGCTTAGGGTTAGGGGATAGGATTACGGTTAAGTGTTGGGCTTATGGTTAGGGTTAAAGTTTAGTGTTAGGGTTAATGTTTAGTGTTATGGTCCAGTTTAAGTGTTAGGGTGAGGGTTAACAGTTAGGATTAGGCTTAGGGGTTAGGGATATAGTGAAGGTTCAGTGTTAGGGTTAGGTTTAGGGTTCAGGGTTAGGGTTAGCTTTAGGGGTTATGGTTAGGGTTAGGTGTTAGGTTAGTGTCAGGGTTAGGTCTAGTCGTGAGGGTAAGGTTTAGGGTTAGCTTTAAGAGCTAGGGTTAGGTTTAATGGTTAGGATTAGGATTACGGTTAAAGGTTAGGGTAATGCTCAGGGGTTAGGGTGAAGGGTGAAGGGTTAGGGCTTTTGTTAGGCATAGCGTTGGGGTTAGACCTAAGGGTTCCTGTCAGTGTTAGGGTTGTAGGCAGCGTTACGTTTAGGCTTAGCGGTGGAGAATTAGGGTTAGGGATTAGGTGTTACAGTGATGACTAGGAGATAGGGTTAGAATTATGGGATAGGGGATGTTCTCAGGGAATGGGTTATGCATTAACGTTACGTTAAGAGGTTAAAGTTAGGCTCACGGTGAGGTTTACGTGTTAAGGGGAGAAATAGGAACAGGGTTAGGTGCCATGTTCAGGGTTAGGGTTATCTGTTAAAGGTATCATTTATGCTTAGCGCACGGGCCCTGTCGGCATTAGGCTGGGGGGAGGTTAGGGGGCTGGGATTGTCACCGGGAACCCACTGTATCGGACTCTGGGTATGGGCCCGTGGATTTCATGCGGGACACAGTGGTAGAGCCTCCTTTCACACATGGCATGGGAGGATTGCAGGCTTTCTAAACTCTAAGAAAGCAAGAAGTCTGAGAATTAGATTTAGGGTTAGGATTATGGTTCGGGTTCAGGATGAAGTGTAGTGTTATGGTGAGGGGATAGGGTTACAGATTAGGGTTAGGGTTTAAGGTTACTGTTAGGTTTAACGGTTACAGTTCGTTTTGGGGTTGAGGTTTGCGGATAGGGTTAAGATGAGGGGTCAGGGTTTGGTACAGGGTTAGGGTTGTGTTCGGTTTAGGGTTGAAGTTTAGGATTAGGGTTAGGATTAAAGGTTAGCATGAGAGTTAACGGATAAGATTAAGGTTAAGGGTTAGGGTTAGGGTTTAGGTTTAGGGTTAAGGGTTAGCGTTAGTTTTAGGGTTAGAGTTATGTGTTAGGGTTTGTGTTAGAGGTTAGGGTTAGGTTTACTGTTCGTGGTTAGAGTTACGTTTAGGGGTTAGCATTAGGGTTAGGGATTAGGTTTAGGGTAAGTGTTTAGAGTTAGTGTTGGGCTTTAGGCTCGGGGCTTAGGTTCAGGGTCAGAGGTTAGGGTTGGTGGTAGGGCTTAGATTTAGCGGTCAGTTTAAGGGCACAGGACCTGGTTAATCTGTGGTGAGAGGGGTGTGGTCGGAGTCACCACAAAAGCACAACATCATTCCCTGGGCCTTGGGACAAAACCTACATGCAGGACTCAGGCAGAGCCTCATCTCACACATGGCATGGCTGTATTGTAGGCTTGCTTCACTCTGGGAATGGAAGTAGTGTGAGAATTAGGGTTAGGTTTGGGGTTAGGGGTTTCGAGTTAGGGGTTAGGTTTCGAGTCAGGGTCAGGTGCTAGGGATTAGTGGTTAGGTTTAGAGTTAGTGTTAGGGGTTAGGTGTTAAGTCTGGGTTGGGGGCCAGGGTTAGGTTTAGGGTTGGGGTTAGCGTTAAGGTTAGGGGTTAGGGTTAAGGGATAGGGTTAGGGTTAAGGGTTAGGCTTAGGGTTAGGGTTCAGGGTTAGGGTTAAGGTTTAGGGTTGGAGTCAGGGTTAAGTGTTAGGGTGAGGCTTAACAGTTAGGGTTAGGGTTAGGGGGTTAGGAATAGGGTTAGGGTTAAGGGTTAGGGTTATGGTTCAGGTTTAAGGTTAGGATTAGGGGTTAGGGTTAGTGTTAACTGTAGGTCAGTGTTGGGGTTAGATCTCTAGGCATTAGCGTATAGGTTAGGGTTAGGGTTAAGTAGGGTTATGTTTAATGGTTAGGATTGGGATTAGCGTTAAGGGTTAGGGTTAAGCTTTAGGGGTTATGACTAAGGATCAATGGTTAGGGTTATTTTTAGGCGTAGGGTTAGGGTAAGGGTTTTAGGGTTAGTGTTAGTGTTGTCGGTAGGGTTAAGGTTAGGGTTGGCGTTTCAGAATTAGGGATTAGGTGTTATGGTTATGGCTAGGAGTTAGGGTTAGAATTACGGTATAGGGCTTGTTCTCAGGGTGTCCTGCATTATCGTTAAGATAAGGGGTTAAGTTAGGGTTAGGGTGAGGTTTACGTGTTAAGGTGAGCAGTAGGATCAGGGTTAGGTGTTATGTTCTGGGTTAGGGTTATGGGTGTGGGGTAGGGTTTACGCTTAGGGCACGGGCCCTGTATGCACTAGGAGGCGAAGTTAGGGGTCTGTGATGGTCGCTGGGAACCCACTCTATCGTACGCAGTGTATGGGCCTCTGGGTTTCATGCAGGACACTGTGGCAGAGCGGGCTTTCATGCATGGCTTAGTAGGATTGTAGGCTTTCAAAACTCTGAGAAAGCAAGTCTGAGAATTAGATTTAGGGTTAGGATTACGGTACGGTTTAGGGATGAAGATTAGTGATAGGGTGAGGGCTTAGGGTTAGGGGTTAGGGTTAGGGTTAGGGTTGTTGGCAGGGTGAAGGTTAGGGTTGGCATTTTAGAATTAGGGATGAGGTGTTACGGTTATGGCTAGGGGTTAGGATTAGAATTATGGGATAGGGCTTCTTCTCAGGGTGTTATGCATTAAGGTTAAGATAAGGGGATAAGTTAGGGTTACGGGGAGGTTTATGTTTTAAGGTGAGCAATAGGATCAGGGTCAGGTGCTATGTTCAGGGTGAGGGTTATCTGTTAGGGGTAGTGTTTATACTTAGCGTACAGGCCCTGTGTGCACTGGGCGGGGGGCTGGGGTTAGGGGGATGGGATTGTCCCCGGGAACCCACTCTATCATACGCTAGGTATAGGCTCCTGGTTTCATGCAAGAGAGAGCTGCAGAGCCCCCTTTTACTCATGGCATGGGAGGATTTTAGGCTTTCTAAACTCTAAGAAAGCAAGAAGTCCGAGAATTAGATTTAGGGGTAGGATTATGATAATGTTTAGGGTTAGGGTTAGTGTTAAGGTGGGGTCTTAGGGTTAGGGGTTAGGGTTAGAGGTTAGTGTTAGGTGTAACAGTTACAGTTAGGTTTATGGTTAAGTTTCAGGGTTAGGGTTAAGGTTTGGGTTTAGCGTTTGGCACAGGGTTAGGCTTCAGTGTTAGCTTTATGGTTAAAGATTAGGATTAGGGTTAGTGTGAGGGTTAATGGTAAGGGTCAAGATTAAGGGTTAGGGTTGGGGTTAGGGTTAGGTTTAGGGTTAGGGCTTAGGGTTAGGGGATAGGATTACGGTTAAGTGTTGGGCTTATGGTTAGGGTTAAAGTTTAGTGTTAGGGTTAATGTTTAGTGTTATGGTCCAGTTTAAGTGTTAGGGTGAGGGTTAACAGTTAGGATTAGGCTTAGGGGTTAGGGATATAGTGAAGGTTCAGTGTTAGGGTTAGGTTTAGGGTTCAGGGTTAGGGTTAGCTTTAGGGGTTATGGTTAGGGTTAGGTGTTAGGTTAGTGTCAGGGTTAGGTCTAGTCGTGAGGGTAAGGTTTAGGGTTAGCTTTAAGAGCTAGGGTTAGGTTTAATGGTTAGGATTAGGATTACGGTTAAAGGTTAGGGTAATGCTCAGGGGTTAGGGTGAAGGGTGAAGGGTTAGGGCTTTTGTTAGGCATAGCGTTGGGGTTAGACCTAAGGGTTCCTGTCAGTGTTAGGGTTGTAGGCAGCGTTACGGTTAGGCTTAGCGGTGGAGAATTAGGGTTAGGGATTAGGTGTTACAGTGATGACTAGGAGATAGGGTTAGAATTATGGGATAGGGGATGTTCTCAGGGAATGGGTTATGCATTAACGTTACATTAAGAGGTTAAAGTTAGGCTCACGGTGAGGTTTACGTGTTAAGGGGAGAAATAGGAACAGGGTTAGGTGCCATGTTCAGGGTTAGGGTTATCTGTTAAAGGTATCATTTATGCTTAGCGCACGGGCCCTGTCGGCATTAGGCTGGGGGGAGGTTAGGGGGCTGGGATTGTCACCGGGAACCCACTGTATCGGACTCTGGGTATGGGCCCGTGGATTTCATGCGGGACACAGTGGTAGAGCCTCCTTTCACACATGGCATGGGAGGATTGCAGGCTTTCTAAACTCTAAGAAAGCAAGAAGTCTGAGAATTAGATTCAGGGTTAGGATTATGGTTCGGGTTCAGGATGAAGTGTAGTGTTATGGTGAGGGGATAGGGTTACAGATTAGGGTTACGGTTTAAGAATACTGTTAGGTTTAACGGTTACAGTTCGTTTTGGGGTTGAGGTTTGCGGATAGGGTTAAGATGAGGGGTCAGGGTTTGGTACAGGGTTAGGGTTGTGTTCGGTTTAGGGTTGAAGTTTAGGATTAGGGTTAGGATTAAAGGTTAGCATGAGAGTTAACGGATAAGATTAAGGTTAAGGGTTAGGGTTAGGGTTTAGGTTTAGGGTTAAGGGTTAGGGTTAGTTTTAGGGTTAGAGTTATGTGTTAGGGTTTGTGTTAGAGGTTAGGGTTAGGTTTACTGTTCGTGGTTAGAGTTACGTTTAGGGGTTAGCATTAGGGTTAGGGATTAGGTTTAGGGTAAGTGTTTAGAGTTAGTGTTGGGCTTTAGGCTCGGGGCTTAGGTTCAGGGTCAGAGGTTAGGGTTGGTGGTAGGGCTTAGATTTAGCGGTCAGTTTAAGGGCACAGGACCTGGTTAATCTACGGTGAGAGGGGTGTGGTCGGAGTCACCACAAAAGCACAACATCATTCCCTGGGCCTTGGGACAAAACCTACATGCAGGACTCAGGCAGAGCCTCATCTCACACATGGCATGGCTGTATTGTAGGCTTGCTTCACTCTGGGAATGGAAGTAGTGTGAGAATTAGGGTTAGGTTTGGGGTTAGGGGTTTCGAGTTAGGGGTTAGGTTTCGAGTCAGGGTCAGGTGCTAGGGATTAGTGGTTAGGTTTAGAGTTAGTGTTAGGGGTTAGGTGTTAAGTCTGGGTTGGGGGCCAGGGTTAGGTTTAGGGTTGGGGTTAGCGTTAAGGTTAGGGGTTAGGGTTAAGGGATAGAGTTAGGGTTAAGGGTTAGGCTTAGGGTTAGGGTTCAGGGTTAGGGTTAAGGTTTAGGGTTGGAGTCAGGGTTAAGTGTTAGGGTGAGGCTTAACAGTTAGGGTTAGGGTTAGGGGGTTAGGAATAGGGTTAGGGTTAAGGGTTAGGGTTATGGTTCAGGTTTAAGGTTAGGATTAGGGGTTAGGGTTAGTGTTAACTGTAGGTCAGTGTTGGGGTTAGATCTCTAGGCATTAGCGTATAGGTTAGGGTTAGGGTTAAGTAGGGTTATGTTTAATGGTTAGGATTGGGATTAGCGTTAAGGGTTAGGGTTAAGCTTTAGGGGTTATGACTAAGGATCAATGGTTAGGGTTATTTTTAGGCGTAGGGTTAGGGTAAGGGTTTTAGGGTTAGTGTTAGTGTTGTCGGTAGGGTTAAGGTTAGGGTTGGCGTTTCAGAATTAGGGATTAGGTGTTATGGTTATGGCTAGGAGTTAGGGTTAGAATTACGGTATAGGGCTTGTTCTCAGGGTGTCCTGCATTATCGTTAAGATAAGGGGTTAAGTTAGGGTTAGGGTGAGGTTTACGTGTTAAGGTGAGCAGTAGGATCAGGGTTAGGTGTTATGTTCTGGGTTAGGGTTATGGGTGTGGGGTAGGGTTTACGCTTAGGGCACGGGCCCTGTATGCACTAGGAGGCGAAGTTAGGGGTCTGTGATGGTCGCTGGGAACCCACTCTATCGTACGCAGTGTATGGGCCTCTGGGTTTCATGCAGGACACTGTGGCAGAGCGGGCTTTCATGCATGGCTTAGTAGGATTGTAGGCTTTCAAAACTCTGAGAAAGCAAGTCTGAGAATTAGATTTAGGGTTAGGATTACGGTACGGTTTAGGGATGAAGATTAGTGATAGGGTGAGGGCTTAGGGTTAGGGGTTAGGGTTAGGGTTAGGGTTGTTGGCAGGGTGAAGGTTAGGGTTGGCATTTTAGAATTAGGGATGAGGTGTTACGGTTATGGCTAGGGGTTAGGATTAGAATTATGGGATAGGGCTTCTTCTCAGGGTGTTATGCATTAAGGTTAAGATAAGGGGATAAGTTAGGGTTACGGGGAGGTTTATGTTTTAAGGTGAGCAATAGGATCAGGGTCAGGTGCTATGTTCAGGGTGAGGGTTATCTGTTAGGGGTAGTGTTTATACTTAGCGTACAGGCCCTGTGTGCACTGGGCGGGGGGCTGGGGTTAGGGGGATGGGATTGTCCCCGGGAACCCACTCTATCATACGCTAGGTATAGGCTCCTGGTTTCATGCAAGAGAGAGCTGCAGAGCCCCCTTTTACTCATGGCATGGGAGGATTTTAGGCTTTCTAAACTCTAAGAAAGCAAGAAGTCCGAGAATTAGATTTAGGGGTAGGATTATGATAATGTTTAGGGTTAGGGTTAGTGTTAAGGTGGGGTCTTAGGGTTAGGGGTTAGGGTTAGAGGTTAGTGTTAGGTGTAACAGTTACAGTTAGGTTTATGGTTAAGTTTCAGGGTTAGGGTTAAGGTTTGGGTTTAGCGTTTGGCACAGGGTTAGGCTTCAGTGTTAGCTTTATGGTTAAAGATTAGGATTAGGGTTAGTGTGAGGGTTAATGGTAAGGGTCAAGATTAAGGGTTAGGGTTGGGGTTAGGGTTAGGTTTAGGGTTAGGGCTTAGGGTTAGGGGATAGGATTACGGTTAAGTGTTGGGCTTATGGTTAGGGTTAAAGTTTAGTGTTAGGGTTAATGTTTAGTGTTATGGTCCAGTTTAAGTGTTAGGGTGAGGGTTAACAGTTAGGATTAGGCTTAGGGGTTAGGGATATAGTGAAGGTTCAGTGTTAGGGTTAGGTTTAGGGTTCAGGGTTAGGGTTAGCTTTAGGGGTTATGGTTAGGGTTAGGTGTTAGGTTAGTGTCAGGGTTAGGTCTAGTCGTGAGGGTAAGGTTTAGGGTTAGCTTTAAGAGCTAGGGTTAGGTTTAATGGTTAGGATTAGGATTACGGTTAAAGGTTAGGGTAATGCTCAGGGGTTAGGGTGAAGGGTGAAGGGTTAGGGCTTTTGTTAGGCATAGCGTTGGGGTTAGACCTAAGGATTCCTGTCAGTGTTAGGGTTGTAGGCAGCGTTACGGTTAGGCTTAGCGGTGGAGAATTAGGGTTAGGGATTAGGTGTTACAGTGATGACTAGGAGATAGGGTTAGAATTATGGGATAGGGGATGTTCTCAGGGAATGGGTTATGCATTAACGTTACGTTAAGAGGTTAAAGTTAGGCTCACGGTGAGGTTTACGTGTTAAGGGGAGAAATAGGAACAGGGTTAGGTGCCATGTTCAGGGTTAGGGTTATCTGTTAAAGGTATCATTTATGCTTAGCGCACGGGCCCTGTCGGCATTAGGCTGGGGGGAGGTTAGGGGGCTGGGATTGTCACCGGGAACCCACTGTATCGGACTCTGGGTATGGGCCCGTGGATTTCATGCGGGACACAGTGGTAGAGCCTCCTTTCACACATGGCATGGGAGGATTGCAGGCTTTCTAAACTCTAAGAAAGCAAGAAGTCTGAGAATTAGATTCAGGGTTAGGATTATGGTTCGGGTTCAGGATGAAGTGTAGTGTTATGGTGAGGGGATAGGGTTACAGATTAGGGTTACGGTTTAAGAATACTGTTAGGTTTAACGGTTACAGTTCGTTTTGGGGTTGAGGTTTGCGGATAGGGTTAAGATGAGGGGTCAGGGTTTGGTACAGGGTTAGGGTTGTGTTCGGTTTAGGGTTGAAGTTTAGGATTAGGGTTAGGATTAAAGGTTAGCATGAGAGTTAACGGATAAGATTAAGGTTAAGGGTTAGGGTTAGGGTTTAGGTTTAGGGTTAAGGGTTAGGGTTAGTTTTAGGGTTAGAGTTATGTGTTAGGGTTTGTGTTAGAGGTTAGGGTTAGGTTTACTGTTCGTGGTTAGAGTTACGTTTAGGGGTTAGCATTAGGGTTAGGGATTAGGTTTAGGGTAAGTGTTTAGAGTTAGTGTTGGGCTTTAGGCTCGGGGCTTAGGTTCAGGGTCAGAGGTTAGGGTTGGTGGTAGGGCTTAGATTTAGCGGTCAGTTTAAGGGCACAGGACCTGGTTAATCTACGGTGAGAGGGGTGTGGTCGGAGTCACCACAAAAGCACATCATTCCCTGGGCCTTGGGACAAAACCTACATGCAGGACTCAGGCAGAGCCTCATCTCACACATGGCATGGCTGTATTGTAGGCTTGCTTCACTCTGGGAATGGAAGTAGTGTGAGAATTAGGGTTAGGTTTGGGGTTAGGGGTTTCGAGTTAGGGGTTAGGTTTCGAGTCAGGGTCAGGTGCTAGGGATTAGTGGTTAGGTTTAGAGTTAGTGTTAGGGGTTAGGTGTTAAGTCTGGGTTGGGGGCCAGGGTTAGGTTTAGGGTTGGGGTTAGCGTTAAGGTTAGGGGTTAGGGTTAAGGGATAGAGTTAGGGTTAAGGGTTAGGCTTAGGGTTAGGGTTCAGGGTTAGGGTTAAGGTTTAGGGTTGGAGTCAGGGTTAAGTGTTAGGGTGAGGCTTAACAGTTAGGGTTAGGGTTAGGGGGTTAGGAATAGGGTTAGGGTTAAGGGTTAGGGTTATGGTTCAGGTTTAAGGTTAGGATTAGGGGTTAGGGTTAGTGTTAACTGTAGGTCAGTGTTGGGGTTAGATCTCTAGGCATTAGCGTATAGGTTAGGGTTAGGGTTAAGTAGGGTTATGTTTAATGGTTAGGATTGGGATTAGCGTTAAGGGTTAGGGTTAAGCTTTAGGGGTTATGACTAAGGATCAATGGTTAGGGTTATTTTTAGGCGTAGGGTTAGGGTAAGGGTTTTAGGGTTAGTGTTAGTGTTGTCGGTAGGGTTAAGGTTAGGGTTGGCGTTTCAGAATTAGGGATTAGGTGTTATGGTTATGGCTAGGAGTTAGGGTTAGAATTACGGTATAGGGCTTGTTCTCAGGGTGTCCTGCATTATCGTTAAGATAAGGGGTTAAGTTAGGGTTAGGGTGAGGTTTACGTGTTAAGGTGAGCAGTAGGATCAGGGTTAGGTGTTATGTTCTGGGTTAGGGTTATGGGTGTGGGGTAGGGTTTACGCTTAGGGCACGGGCCCTGTATGCACTAGGAGGCGAAGTTAGGGGTCTGTGATGGTCGCTGGGAACCCACTCTATCGTACGCAGTGTATGGGCCTCTGGGTTTCATGCAGGACACTGTGGCAGAGCGGGCTTTCATGCATGGCTTAGTAGGATTGTAGGCTTTCAAAACTCTGAGAAAGCAAGTCTGAGAATTAGATTTAGGGTTAGGATTACGGTACGGTTTAGGGATGAAGATTAGTGATAGGGTGAGGGCTTAGGGTTAGGGGTTAGGGTTAGGGTTAGGGTTGTTGGCAGGGTGAAGGTTAGGGTTGGCATTTTAGAATTAGGGATGAGGTGTTACGGTTATGGCTAGGGGTTAGGATTAGAATTATGGGATAGGGCTTCTTCTCAGGGTGTTATGCATTAAGGTTAAGATAAGGGGATAAGTTAGGGTTACGGGGAGGTTTATGTTTTAAGGTGAGCAATAGGATCAGGGTCAGGTGCTATGTTCAGGGTGAGGGTTATCTGTTAGGGGTAGTGTTTATACTTAGCGTACAGGCCCTGTGTGCACTGGGCGGGGGGCTGGGGTTAGGGGGATGGGATTGTCCCCGGGAACCCACTCTATCATACGCTAGGTATAGGCTCCTGGTTTCATGCAAGAGAGAGCTGCAGAGCCCCCTTTTACTCATGGCATGGGAGGATTTTAGGCTTTCTAAACTCTAAGAAAGCAAGAAGTCCGAGAATTAGATTTAGGGGTAGGATTATGATAATGTTTAGGGTTAGGGTTAGTGTTAAGGTGGGGTCTTAGGGTTAGGGGTTAGGGTTAGAGGTTAGTGTTAGGTGTAACAGTTACAGTTAGGTTTATGGTTAAGTTTCAGGGTTAGGGTTAAGGTTTGGGTTTAGCGTTTGGCACAGGGTTAGGCTTCAGTGTTAGCTTTATGGTTAAAGATTAGGATTAGGGTTAGTGTGAGGGTTAATGGTAAGGGTCAAGATTAAGGGTTAGGGTTGGGGTTAGGGTTAGGTTTAGGGTTAGGGCTTAGGGTTAGGGGATAGGATTACGGTTAAGTGTTGGGCTTATGGTTAGGGTTAAAGTTTAGTGTTAGGGTTAATGTTTAGTGTTATGGTCCAGTTTAAGTGTTAGGGTGAGGGTTAACAGTTAGGATTAGGCTTAGGGGTTAGGGATATAGTGAAGGTTCAGTGTTAGGGTTAGGTTTAGGGTTCAGGGTTAGGGTTAGCTTTAGGGGTTATGGTTAGGGTTAGGTGTTAGGTTAGTGTCAGGGTTAGGTCTAGTCGTGAGGGTAAGGTTTAGGGTTAGCTTTAAGAGCTAGGGTTAGGTTTAATGGTTAGGATTAGGATTACGGTTAAAGGTTAGGGTAATGCTCAGGGGTTAGGGTGAAGGGTGAAGGGTTAGGGCTTTTGTTAGGCATAGCGTTGGGGTTAGACCTAAGGATTCCTGTCAGTGTTAGGGTTGTAGGCAGCGTTACGGTTAGGCTTAGCGGTGGAGAATTAGGGTTAGGGATTAGGTGTTACAGTGATGACTAGGAGATAGGGTTAGAATTATGGGATAGGGGATGTTCTCAGGGAATGGGTTATGCATTAACGTTACGTTAAGAGGTTAAAGTTAGTCTCACGGTGAGGTTTACGTGTTAAGGGGAGAAATAGGAACAGGGTTAGGTGCCATGTTCAGGGTTAGGGTTATCTGTTAAAGGTATCATTTATGCTTAGCGCACGGGCCCTGTCGGCATTAGGCTGGGGGGAGGTTAGGAGGCTGGGATTGTCACCGGGAACCCACTGTATCGGACTCTGGGTATGGGCCCGTGGATTTCATGCGGGACACAGTGGTAGAGCCTCCTTTCACACATGGCATGGGAGGATTGCAGGCTTTCTAAACTCTAAGAAAGCAAGAAGTCTGAGAATTAGATTTAGGGTTAGGATTATGGTTAGGGTTAGGGTGAGGGCTTAGGGTTAGGGAATATGGTTAGGGTTAAAGGTTACTCTTAGTTTTAACGGTTACACTTTGGTTTAGGATTGAGGTTTACGGTTAGGGTTAAGATGAGGGGTTAGGGTTTGGTACAGGGTTAGGGTTAAGTGTTAGGTTTAGGGTTGAAGATTAGGATCAGGGTTAGGATTAAAGGTTAGCGTGAGAGTTAACGCTTAGGGTTAAGGTTAAGAGTTAGGGTTTAGGGTTAGGGTTAGGGTTAGGGTTAGTTTTTGAGTTAGAGTTATGTGCTATAATTGTGTTAAAGGTTAGGGTTAGGTTTACTGGTCACGGTTAGGGTTACATTTAGGGGTTAGCATTAGGGTTAGGGTTAGGGTTAAGGGATAGGATTAGGGATAAGTGTTGGGCTTAGGGTTAGGTTTTAGTGTTCGGGTTAGCATTAAGGATTAGGATTAGGGTCAGGGTTAAATGCTTGGGTGCGGGTAATGGTTAGGGTCAGGGTTTAGGTTCACGGATAGGGTTAGTGTTAAGGGTTACGGGTAGGTTTAGGGTTCAGGGTTAGTGTTAGCATTAGGGCTTAAGGTTAGGATTAGGCGGTAGGTTAGATTTAGGGTTAGATCTAGGCGTTAAGGTAAGGGCTAGCGTTAGGGTTAAGAGATAGGGTTAGGTTTAATGCTTGGGATTACGTTTAGGGTTTGGGGTTAAAGTAAGTGTTAGGGGTTAGGTTTAAGGATCCAAGGTTAGGGTTATTTTTAGCTGTAGTGTTAGGGTTAGGGATAAGGGAGCCCATTAGCATTAAGGGTCTTCCTTACTGTAGGGTTAAGGGTTAGGCTTAGAGTTAAAGGTTAAGGTTAGGGTCAGTGTTAAGATTTAGGGTGAGGGTTAATGGTTAGGGTAAAGGTTAAGCCTTAGGGTTAGGGATTAGT
>NW_027182826.1:1177500-1237500 GCF_041146395.1 Eulemur rufifrons | reverse complement strand
GGGTTTGGTACAGGGTTAGGGTTAAGTGTTAGGTTTAGGGTTGAAGATTAGGATTAGGGTTAGGATTAAAGGTTAGCGTGAGAGTTAACGCTTAGTTTTAAGTTTAAGGGTTAGGCTTTAGGGTTAGGGTTAGTTTTAGAGTTAGAGTTATGTGCTATGGTTTGTGTTAGAGGTTAGGGTTAGGTTTACTGGTGACGGTTAGGGTTACGTTTAGGGGGTAGCATTAGGGTTAGGGTTAGTGTTAGGGTTAAGGGATAGGATTAGGGTTAAGTGTTGGGCTTAGGGTTATGGTTTAGTGTTAGGGTTAGCATTAAGGATTAGGGTTAGGGTCAGGGTTAAATGCTTGGGTGCGGGTAATGGTTAGGGTCAGGGTTAAGGTTCACGGATAGGGTTAGTGTTAAGGGTTACGGGTAGGTTTAGGGTTCAGGGTTATTGTTAGCATTAGGGCTTAAGGTTAGGATTAGCCGGTAGGTTAGATTTAGGGTTAGATCTAGGCGTTAGGGTAAGGGCTAGCGTTAGGGTTAAGAGATAGGGTTTGGTTTAATGCTTAGGATTAGGGTTAGGGTTTGGGGTTAAAGTAAGTGTTAGGGGTTAGGTTTAAGGATCCAAGGTTAGGGTTATTTTTAGCTGTAGTGTTAGGGTTAGGGATAAGGGATCCCATCAGCATTAAGGGTCTTCCTTACTGTAGGGTTAAGGGTTAGGCTTAGAGTTAAAGGTTAAGGTTAGGGTCAGTGTTAAGATTTAGGGTGAGGGTTAACGGTTAGGGTAAAGGTTAAGCGTTAGGGTTAGGGATTAGTGATTAAGGTTGTTGGTTAGTGTTAGGGTTAGCGGTTAGGAGTTAGTGTTTTATGAAGGGGTATGGTTAGAATTAGGATTGGGGTTAGAGTTAGGGTGAGGTATAGGGGTTAGGTTTAGGGGTTAGTTTTAGGGTAAAAGGATAGGATTAGGGTTACGGGTTGGGCTTAGGTTTAGGGTTAAAGTTTACTGCTAGGTTTAGGGATAGGGTTCAGGTTTAGCTTTAGTGGTTCTCGTTAGGGTTAGGTGTTAGGTTAGTGTCAGGGTTAGGTCTAGTCGTGAGGGTAAGGTTTAGGGTTAGCTTTAAGAGCTAGGGTTAGGTTTAATGGTTAGGATTAGGATTAGGGTTAAGGGTTAGGGTAAGGCTTAGGGGTTAGGGTGAAGGGTTAGGGTCAAGGGTTAGGGTTTTTGTTAGGCATAGCGTTGGGGTTAGATGTAAGGGTTACTGTCAGTGTTACGGTTGTAGGTAGGGTTACAGTTAGGGTTAGCGGTTTGGAATTAGGGTTAGGGATTAGGTGTCACAGTGATGACTAGGAGATAGGGTTAGAATTATGGGATAGGGGTTGTTCTCAGGAAATGGGTTATGCATTAACGTTAGGATAAGAGGTTAAAGTTAGGCGCACGGTGAGGTTTACGTGTTAAGGGGAGAAATAGGAACAGGGTTGGGTGTTACGTTCAGAGTTAGGGTTATCTGTTAAAGGTTTTGTTTATGCTTAGCGCACGGGCCCTGTCTGCATTAGGCGGGCGGGGGGAGTTTAGGGGGCTGGGATTGTACCCGGGAACCCACTCTATCATACTCTGGGTATGGGCCCGTGGGTTTCATGCAGGACGCAGTGGTAGAGCCTCCTTTCACGCATGGCATGGGAGGATTGCAGGCTTTCTAAACTCTAAGAAAGCAAGAAGTCTGACAATTAGATTTAGGGTTAGGATTCTGGTTAGGGTTAAGAATGAAGTTTAGTGTTAGGGTGAGGGCTTAGGGTTAGGGATTAGGGTTAGGGTTAAAGGTAACTCTTAGGTTTAACGGTTACACTTTGGTTTAGGGTTGAGGTTTACGGTTAGGGTTAAGATGAGGGGTTAGGGTTTGGTACAGGGTTAGGGTTAAGTGTTAGGTTTAGGGTTGAAGATTAGGATTAGGGTTAGGATTAAAGGTTAGCGTGAGAGTTAACGCTTAGGGTTAAGGTTAAGTGTTAGGGTTTAGGGTTAGGGTTAGGGTTAGTTTTAGGGTTGGAGCTATGTGCTATGGTTTGTGTTAGAGGTTAAGGTTATTTTTACTTGTCACGGTTAGGGTTACGTTAGGGGGTAGCATTAGGGTTAGTGTTCGGGTTAAGGGATAGACTTAGGGATAAGTGTTGGGCTTACTGTTAGGGTTTAGTGTTAGGGTTAGCATTAAGGATTAGGGTTAGGGTCAGGGTTAAATGCTTGGGTGCGGGTAATGGTTAGGGTCAGGGTTAAGGTTCACGAATAGGGTTAGTGTTAAGGGTTACGGGTAGGTTTAGGGTTCAGGGTTAGAGTTAGCATTAGGGCTTAAGGTTAGGATTAGGCGGTAGGTTAGATTTAGGGTTAGATCTAGGCCTTAGGGTAAGGGCTAGCGTTAGGGTTAAGAGATAGGGTTAGGCTTAATTCTTAGGATTAGGGTTAGGGTTTGGGGTTAAAGTAAGTGTTAGGGGTTAGGTTTAAGGATCCAAGGTTTGGGTTATTTTTAGCTGTAGTGTTAGGGTTAGGGATAAGGGATCCCATTAGCATTAAGGGTCTTCCTTACTGTAGGGTTAAGGGTTAGGCTTAGAGTTAAAGGTTAAGGTTAGGGTCTGTGTTAAGATTTAGGGTGAGGGTTAACGGTTAGGGTAAAGGTTAAGCGTTAGGGTTAGGGATTAGTGATTAGGGTTTCTGGTTAGTGTTAGGGTTAGCGGTTAGGAGTTAGTTTTTTATGAAGGGGTATGGTTAGAATTAGGATTGGGGTTAGAGTTAGGGTGAGGTATAGGGGTTAGGTTTAGGGGTTAGTTTTAGGGTAAAAGGATAGGATTAGGGTTACGGGTTGGGCTTAGTTTAGGGTTAAAGTTTACTGCTAGGGTTAGGGATAGGGTTCAGGGTTAGCTTTAGGGGTTCTGGTTAGGGTTAGGTGTTAGGTTAGTGTCAGGGTTAGGTCTAGTCGTGAGGGTAAGGTTTAGGGTTAGCTTTAAGAGCTAGGGTTAGGTTTAATGGTTAGGATTAGGATTAGGGTTAAGGGTTAGGGTAAGGCTTAGGGGTTAGGGTGAAGGGTTAGGGTCAAGGGTTAGGGTTTTTGTTAGGCATAGCGTTGGGGTTAGAAGTAAGGGTTACTGTCAGTGTTAGGGTTGTAGGTAGGGTTACGGTTAGGGTTAGCGGTTTGGAATTAGGGTTAGGGATTAGGTGTCACAGTGATGACTGGGAGATAGGGTTAGAATTATGGGATAGGGGTTGTTCTCAGGAAATGGGTTATGCATTAACGTTAGGATAAGAGGTTAAAGTTAGGCGCACGGTGAGGTTTACGTGTTAAGGGGAGAAATAGGAACAGGGTTGGGTGTTACGTTCAGAGTTAGGGTTATCTGTTAAAGGTTTTGTTTATGCTTAGCGCACGGGCCCTGTCTGCATTAGGCGGGCGGGGGGAGTTTAGGGGGCTGGGATTGTACCCGGGAACCCACTCTATCATACTCTGGGTATGGGCCCGTGGGTTTCATGCAGGACGCAGTGGTAGAGCCTCCTTTCACGCATGGCATGGGAGGATTGCAGGCTTTCTAAACTCTAAGAAAGCAAGAAGTCTGAGAATTAGATTTAGGGTTAGGATTCTGGTTAGGGTTAAGGATGAAGTTTAGTGTTAGGGTGAGGGCTTAGGGTTAGGGATTAGGGTTAGGGTTAAAGGTAACTCTTAGGTTTAACGGTTACACTTTGGTTTAGGGTTCAGGTTTACAGTTAGGGTTAAGATGAGGGGTTAGGGTTTGGTACCGGGTTAGGGTTAAGTGTTAGGTTTAGGGTTGAAGATTAGGATTAGGGTTAGGATTAAAGGTTAGCGTGAGAGTTAACGCTTAGGGTTAAGGTTAAGTGTTAGGGTTTAGGGTTAGGGTTAGGGTTAGTTTTAGGGTTGGAGCTATGTGCTATGGTTTGTGTTAGAGGTTAAGGTTATTTTTACTTGTCACGGTTAGGGTTACGTTAGGGGGTAGCATTAGGGTTAGTGTTCGGGTTAAGGGATAGGATTAGGGATAAGTGTTGGGCTTACTGTTAGGGTTTAGTGTTAGGGTTAGCATTAAGGATTAGGGTTAGGGTCACGGTTAAATGCTTGGGTGCGGGTTATGGTTAGGGTCAGGGTTAAGGTTCACGAATAGGGTTAGTGTTAAGGGTTACGGGTAGGTTTAGGGTTCAGGGTTAGAGTTAGCATTAGGGCTTAAGGTTAGGATTAGGCGGTAGGTTAGATTTAGGGTTAGATCTAGGCCTTAGGGTAAGGGCTAGCGTTAGGGTTAAGAGATAGGGTTAGGCTTAATTCTTAGGATTAGGGTTAGGGTTTGGGGTTAAAGTAAGTGTTAGGGGTTAGGTTTAAGGATCCAAGGTTTGGGTTATTTTTAGCTGTAGTGTTAGGGTTAGGGATAAGGGATCCCATTAGCATTAAGGGTCTTCCTTACTGTAGGGTTAAGGGTTAGGCTTAGAGTTAAAGGTTAAGGTTAGGGTCTGTGTTAAGATTTAGGGTGAGGGTTAACGGTTAGGGTAAAGGTTAAGCATTAGGGATAGGGATTAGTGATTAGGGTTTCTGGTTAGTGTTAGGGTTAGCGGTTAGGAGTTAGTGTTTTATGAAGGGGTATGGTTAGAATTAGGATTGGGGTTAGAGTTAGGGTGAGGTATAGGGGTTAGGTTTAGGGGTTAGTTTTAGGGTAAAAGGATAGGATTAGGGTTACGGGTTCGGCTTAGTTGAGGGGTAAAGTTTACTGCTAGGGTTAGGGATAGGGTTCAGGGTTAGCTTTAGGGGTTCTTCTTAGGGTTAGGTGTTAGGTTAGTGTCAGGGTTAGGTCTAGTCGTGAGGGTAAGGTTTAGGGTTAGCTTTAAGAGCTAGGGTTAGGTTTAATGGTTAGGATTAGGATTAGGGTTAAGGGTTAGGGTAAGGCTTAGGGGTTAGGGTGAAGGGTTAGGGTCAAGGGTTAGGGTTTTTGTTAGGCATAGCCTTGGGGTTAGAAGTAAGGGTTACTGTCAGTGTTAGGGTTGTAGGTAGGGTTACGGTTAGGGTTAGCGGTTTGGAATTAGGGTTAGGGATTAGGTGTCACAGTGATGACTAGGAGATAGGGTTAGAATTATGGGATAGGGGTTGTTCTCAGGAAATGGGTTATGCATTAACGTTAGGATAAGAGGTTAAAGTTAGGCGCACGGTGAGGTTTACGTGTTAAGGGGAGAAATAGGAACAGGGTTGGGTGTTACGTTCAGAGTTAGGGTTATCTGTTAAAGGTTTTGTTTATGCTTAGCGCACGGGCCCTGTCTGCATTAGGCGGGTGGGGGGAGTTTAGGGGGCTGGGATTGTACCCGGGAACCCACTCTATCATACTCTGGGTATGGGCCCGTGGGTTTCATGCAGGACGCAGTGGTAGAGCCTCCTTTCACGCATGGCATGGGAGGATTGCAGGCTTTCTAAACTCTAAGAAAGCAAGAAGTCTGAGAATTAGATTTAGGGTTAGGATTCTGGTTAGGGTTAAGGATGAAGTTTAGTGTTAGGGTGAGGGCTTAGGGTTAGGGATTAGGGTTAGGGTTAAAGGTAACTCTTAGGTTTAACGGTTACACTTTGGTTTAGGGTTGAGGTTTACGGTTAGGGTTAAGATGAGGGGTTAGGGTTTGGTACAGGGTTAGGGTTAAGTGTTAGGTTTAGGGTTGAAGATTAGGATTAGGGTTAGGATTAAAGGTTAGCGTGAGAGTTAACGCTTAGGGTTAAGGTTAAGTGTTAGGGTTTAGGGTTAGGGTTAGGGTTAGTTTTAGGGTTGGAGCTATGTGCTATGGTTTGTGTTAGAGGTTAAGGTTATTTTTACTTGTCACGGTTAGGGTTACGTTAGGGGGTAGCATTAGGGTTAGTGTTCGGGTTAAGGGATGGGATTAGGGATAAGTGTTGGGCTTAGGGTTAGGGTTTAGTGTTAGGGTTAGCATTAAGGATTAGGGTTAGGGTCAGGGTTAAATGCTTGGGTGCGGGTAATGGTTAGGGTCAGGTTTAAGGTTCACGAATAGGGTTAGTGTTAAGGGTTACGGGTAGGTTTAGGGTTCAGGGTTAGAGTTAGCATTAGGGCTTAAGGTTAGGATTAGGCGGTAGGTTAGATTTAGGCTTAGATCTAGGCCTTAGGGTAAGGGCTAGCGTTAGGGTTAAGAGATAGGGTTAGGTTTAATGCTTAGGATTAGGGTTAGGGTTTGGGGTTAAAGTAAGTGTTAGGGGTTAGGTTTAAGGATCCAAGGTTAGGGTTATTTTTAGCTGTAGTGTTAGGGTTAGGGATAAGGGATCCCATTAGCATTAAGGGTCTTCCTTACTGTAGGGTTAAGGGTTAGGCTTAGAGTTAAAGGTTAAGGTTAGGGTCAGTGTTAAGATTTAGGGTGAGGGTTAACGGTTAGGGTAAAGGTTAAGCATTAGGGTTAGGGATTAGTGATTAGGGTTTTTGGTTAGTGTTAGGGTTAGCGGTTAGGAGTTAGTGTTTTATGAAGGGGTATGGTTAGAATTAGGATTAGGGTTAGAGTTAGGGTGAGGTATAGGGGTTAGGTTTAAGGGTTAGTTTTAGAGCAAAAGTATAGGATTAGGGTTACGGGTTGGGCTTAGGTTTAGGGTTAGAGTTTACTGCTAGGCTTAGGGATAGGGTTCAGGGTTAGCTTTAGGGGTTCTGGTTAGGGTTAGGTGTTAGGTTAGTGTCAGGGTTAGGTCTAGTCGTGAGGGTGAGGTTTAGGGTTAGCTTTAAGAGCTAGGGTTAGGTTTAATGGTTAGGATTAGGATTAGGGTTAAGGGTTAGGGTAAGGCTTAGGGGTTAGGGTGAAGGGTTAGGGTCAAGGGTTAGGGTTTTTGTTAGGCATAGCGTTGGGGTTAGAAGTAAGGGTTACTGTCAGTGTTAGGGTTGTAGGTAGGGTTACGGTTAGGGTTAGCGGTTTGGAATTAGGGTTAGGGATTAGGTGTCACAGTGATCACTAGGAGATAGGGTTAGAATTATGGGATATGGGTTGTTCTCAGGAAATGGGTTATGCATTAACGTTTGGATAAGAGGTTAAAGTTAGGCGCACGGTGAAGTTTACGTGTTAAGGGGAGAAATAGGAACAGGGTTGGGTGTTATGTTCAGGGTTAGGGTTATCTGTTAAAGGTATTGTTTATGCTTAGCGCACGGGCCCTGTCTGCATTAAGCGGGCGGGGCGAGTTTAGGGGGCTGGGATTGTACCCGGGAACCCACTCTATCATACTCTGGGTATGGGCCCGTGGGTTTCATGCAGGACACAGTGGTAGAGCCTCCTTTCACGCATGGCATGGGAGGATGGCAGGCTTTCTAAACTCTAAGAAAGCAAGAAGTCTGAGAATGAGATTTAGGGTTAGGATTCTGGTTAGGGTTAAGGATGAAGTTTAGTGTTAGGGTGAGGGCTTAAGGTCAGGGATTAGGGTTAGGGTTAAAGGTTACTCTTAGGTTTAACGGTTACACTTTGGTTTAGGGTTGAGGTTTACGGTTAGGGTTAAGATGAGGGGTTAGGGTTTGGTTCAGGGTTAGGGTTAAGTGTTAGGTTTAGGGTTGACGATTAGCATTAGGGTTAGGATTAAAGGTTAGCGTGAGAGTTAACGCTTAGGGTTAAGGTTAAGAGTTAGGGTTTAGGGTTAGGGTTAGGGTTAGTTTTAGGGTTAGAGTTATGTGCTATGGTTTGTGTTAGAGGTTAGGGTTAGGTTTACTGGTCACGGTTAGGGTTACGTTTAGGGGGTAGCATTAGGGTTAGGGTTAGGGTTAAGGGATAGGATTAGGGATAACTGTTGGGCTTAGGGTTAGGGTTTAGTGTTAGGCTTAGCAGTAAGGATTAGGGTTAGGGTCAGGTTTTTTTTTTTTTTTTTTTTTTTTGAGACAGAGTCTCACTTTGTTGCCCGGGCTAGAGTGAGTGCCGTGGCGTCAGTCTAGCTCACAGCAACCTCAAACTCCTGGGCTTAAGCGATCCTACTGCCTCAGCCTCCCGAGTAGCTGGGACTACAGGCATGCGCCACCATGCCCGGCTAATTTTTTGTATATATATATTTTAGTTGTCCATATAATTTCTTTCTATTTTTAGTAGAGACGGGGTCTCACTCTTGTTCAGGCTGGTCTTGAACTCCTGACCTTGAGCGATCCACCCGCCTCGGCCTCCCAGAGTGCTAGGATTACAGGCGTGAGCCACCGCGCCCGGCCAGGGTCAGGTTTAAATGCTTGGGTGCGGGTAATGGTTAGGGTCAGGGTTAAGGTTCACGGATAGGGTTAGTGTTAAGGGTTACGGGTAGGTTTAGGGTTCAGGGTTAGAGTTAGCATTAGGGCTTAAGGTTAGGATTAGGCGGTAGGTTAGATTTAGGGTTAGATCTAGGCGTTAGGGTAAGGGCTAGCGTTAGGGTTAAAAGATAGGGTTAGGTTTAATGCTTAGGATTAGGGTTAGGGTTTGGGGTTAAAGTAAGTGTTAGGGGTTAGGTTTAAGGATCCAAGGTTAGGGTTATTTTTAGCTGTAGTGTTAGGGTTAGGGATAAGGGATTCCATTAGCATTAAGGGTCTTCCTTACTGTAGGGTTAAGGGTTAGGCTTAGAGTTAAAGGTTAAGGTTAGGGTCAGTGTTAAGATTTAGGGTGAGGGTTAACGGTTAGGGTAAAGGTTAAGCATTAGGGTTAGGGATTAGTGATTAGGGTTTTTGGTTAGTGTTAGGGTTAGCGGTTAGGAGTTATTGTTTTATGAAGGGGTATGGTTAGAATTAGGATTGGGGTTAGAGTTAGGGTGAGGTATAGGGGTTAGGTTTAGGGGTTAGTTTTAGAGCAAAATGATAGGATTAGGGTTACGGGTTGGGCTTAGGTTTAGGGTTAGAGTTTACTGCTAGGCTTAGGGATAGGGTTCAGGGTTAGCTTTAGGGGTTCTGGTTAGGGTTAGGTGTTAGGTTAGTGTCAGGGTTAGGTCTAGTCGTGAGGGTAAGGTTTAGGGTTAGCTTTAAGAGCTAGGGTTAGGTTTAATGGTTAGGATTAGGATTAGGGTTAAGGGTTAGGGTAAGGCTTAGGGGTTAGGGTGAAGGGTTAGGTTGAAGGGTTACGGTTTTTGTTAGGCATAGCATTGGGGTTAGAAGTAAGGGTTACTGTCAGTGTTAGGGTTGTAGGTAGGGTTACGGTTAGGGTTAGCGGTTTCGAATTAGGGTTAGGGATTAGGTGTCACAGTGATGACTAGGAGATAGGGTTAGAATTATGGGATAGGGGTTGTTCTCAGGAAATGGGTTATGCATTAACGTTAGGATAAGAGGTTAAAGTTAGGCGCACGGTGAAGTTTACGTGTTAAGGGGAGAAATAGGAACAGGGTTGGGTGTTATGTTCAGGGTTAGGGTTATCTGTTAAAGGTATTGTTTATGCTTAGCGCACGGGCCCTGTCTGCATTAGGCGGGCGGGGCGAGTTTAGGGGGCTGGGATTGTACCCGGGAACCCACTCTATCATACTCTGGGTATGGGCCCGTGGGTTTCATGCAGGACACAGTGGTAGAGCCTCCTTTCACGCATGGCATGGGAGGATTGCAGGCTTTCTAAACTCTAAGAAAGCAAGAAGTCTGAGAATTAGATTTAGGGTTAGGATTCTGGTTAGGGTTAAGGATGAAGTTTAGTGTTAGGGTGAGGGCTTAGGTTAGGGATTAGGGTTAGGGTTAAAGGTTACTCTTAGGTTTAACGGTTACACTTTGGTTTAGGGTTGAGGTTTACGGTTAGGGTTAAGATGAGGGGTTAGGGTTTGGTACAGGGTTAGGGTTAAGTGTTAGGTTTAGGGTTGAAGATTAGGATTAGGGTTAGGATTAAAGGTTAGCGTGAGAGTTAACGCTTAGGGTTAAGGTTAAGTGTTAGGGTTTAGGGTGAGGGTTAGGGTTAGTTTTAGGGTTACATTTATGTGCTATGGTTTGTGTTAGAGGTTAGGGTTAGGTTTACTGGTCACGGTTAGGGTTACGTTTAGGGGGAAGCATTAGGGTTAGGGTTAGGATTAAGGAATAGGTTTAGGAATAAGTGTAGGGCTTAGGGTTAGGGTTTAGTGTTAGGGTTAGCATTAAGGATTAGGGTTAGGGTCAGTGTTAAATGCTTGGGTGCGGTTAATGGTTAGGGTCAGGGTTAAGGTTCACGGATAGGGTTAGTGTTAAGGGTTACGGGTAGGTTTAGGGTTCAGGATTAGAGTTAGCATTAGGGCTTAAGGTTAGGATTAGGCGGTAGGTTAGATTTAGGGTTAGATCTAGGCGTTAGGGTAAGGGCTAGCGTTAGGGTTAAGAGATAGGGTTAGGTTTAATGCTTAGGATTAGGGTTAGGGTTTGGGGTGAAATTAAGTGTTAGGGGTTAGGTTTAAGGATCAAAGGTTAGGGTTATTTTTAGCTGTAGTGTTAGGATTAGGGATAAGGGATCCCATTAGCATTAAGGGTCTTCCTTACTGTAGGGTTAAGGGTTAGGCTTAGAGTTAAAGGTTAAGGTTAGGGTCAGTGTTAAGATTTAGGGTGAGGGTTAACGGTTAGGGTAAAGGTTAAGCGTTAGGGTTAGGGATTAGTGATTAGGGTTTTTGGTTAGTGTTAGGGTTAGCGGTTAGGAGTTAGTGTTTTATGAAGGGGTATGGTTAGAATTAGGATTGCGGTTAGAGTTAGGGTGAGGTATAGGGGTTAGGTTTAGGGGTTAGTTTTAGGGTAAAAGGATAGGATTAGGGTTACGGGTTGGGCTTAGGTTTAGGGTTAAAGTTTACTGCTAGGGTTAGGGATAGGGTTCAGGGTTAGCTTTAGGGGTTCTGGTTAGGGTTAGGTGTTAGGTTAGTGTCAGGGTTAGGTCTAGTCGTGAGGGTAAGGTTTAGGGTTAGCTTTCAGAGCTAGGGTTAGGTTTAATGGTTAGGATTAGGATTAGGGTTAAGGGATAGGGTAAGGCTTAGGGGTTAGGGTGAAGGGTTAGGGTCAAGGGTTAGGGTTTTTGTTAGGCATAGCCTTGGGGTTAGAAGTAAGGGTTACTGTCAGTGTTACGGTTGTAGGTAGGGTTACGGTTAGGGTTAGCGGTTTGGAATTAGGGTTAGGGATTAGGTGTCACAGTGATGACTAGGAGATAGGGTTAGAATTATGGGATAGGGGCTGTTCTCAGGAAATGGGTTATGCATTAACGTTAGGATAAGAGGTTAAAGTTAGGCGCACGGTGAGGTTTACGTGTTAAGGGGAGAAATAGGAACAGGGTTGGGTGTTACGTTCAGAGTTAGGGTTATCTGTTAAAGGTTTTGTTTATGCTTAGCGCACGGGCCCTGTCTGCATTAGGCGGGTGGGGGGACTTTAGGGGGCTGGGATTGTACCCGGGAACCCACTCTGTCATACTCTGGGTATGGGCCCGTGGGTTTCATGCAGGACGCAGTGGTAGAGCCTCCTTTCACGCATGGCATGGGAGGATTGCAGGCTTTCTAAACTCTAAGAAAGCCAGAAGTCTGAGAATTAGATTTAGGGTTAGGATTCTGGTTAGGGTTAAGGATGAAGTTTAGTGTTAGGGTGAGGGCTTAGGGTTAGGGATTAGGGTTAGGGTTAAAGGTAACTCTTAGGTTTAACGGTTACACTTTGGTTTAGGGTTGAGGTTCACGGTTAGGGTTAAGATGAGGGGTTAGGGTTTGGTATAGGGTTAGGGTTAGGTACAGGGTTAGGGTTAAGTGTTAGGTTTACGGTTGAAGATTAGGATTAGGGTTAGGATTAAAGGTTAGCGTGAGAGTTAACGCTTACTGTTAAGGTTAAGAGTTAGGGTTTAGGGTTAGGGTTAGGGTTAGTTTTAGGGTTGGAGTTATGTGCTATGGTTTGTGTTAGAGGTTAAGGTTATTTTTACTGGTCACGGTTAGGGTTACGTTAGGGGGTAGCATTAGGGTTAGGGTTCGGGTTAAGGGATAGGATTAGGGATAAGTGTTGGGCTTAGGGTTAGGGTTTAGTGTTAGGGTTAGCATTAAGGATTAGGGTTAGGGTCAGGGTTAAATGCTTGGGTGCGGGTAATGGTTAGGGTCAGGGTTAAGGTTCACGGATAGGGTTAGTGTTAAGGGTTATGGGTAGGTTTAGGGTTCTGGGTTTGAGTTAGCATAAAGGCTTAAGGTTAGGATTAGGCGGTAGGTTAGATTTAGGGTTAGATCTAGGCGTTAGGGTAAGGGCTAGCGTTAGGGTTAAGAGATAGGGTTAGGTTTAATGCTTAGGATTAGGGTTAGGGTTTGGGGTTAAAGTAAGTGTTAGGGGTTAGTTTTAAGGATCAAAGGTTAGGGTTATTTTTAGCTGTAGTGTTAGGGTTAGGGATAAGGGATCCCATTAGCATTAAGGGTCTTCCTTACTGTAGGGTTAAGGGTTAGGCTTAGAGTTAAAGGTTAAGGTTAGGGTCAGTGTTAAGATTTAGGGTGAGGGTTAACGGTTAGGGTAAAGGTTAAGCGTTAGGATTAGGGATTAGTGATTAGGGTTTTTGGTTAGTGTTAGGGTTAGCGGTTAGGAGTTAGTGTTTTATGAAGGGGTATGGTTAGAATTAGGATTGGGGTTAGAGTTAGGGTGAGGTATAGGGGTTAGGTTTAGGGGTCAGTTTTAGGGTAAAAGGATAGGATTAGGGTTACGGGTTGGGCTTAGGTTTAGGGTTAAAGTTTACTGCTAGGGTTAGGGATAGGGTTCAGGGTTAGCTTTAGGGGTTCTGGTTAGGGTTATATGTTAGGTTAGTGTCAGGGTTAGGTCTAGTCGTGAGGGTAAGGTTTAGGGTTAGCTTTAAGAGCTAGGGTTAGGTTTAATGATTAGGATTAGGATTAGGGTTAAGGGTTAGGGTAAGGCTTAGGGGTTAGGGTGAAGGGTTAGAGTCAAGGGTTAGGGTTTTTGTTAGGCATAGCGTTGGGGTTAGAAGTAAGGGTTACTGTCAGTGTTAGGGTTGTAGGTAGGGTTACGGTTAGGGTTAGCGGTTTAGAATTAGGGTTAGGGATTAGGTGTCACAGTGATGACTAGGAGATAGGGTTAGAATTATGGGATAGGGGTTGTTCTCAGGAAATGAGTTATGCATTAACGTTATGATAAGAGGTTAAAGTTAGGCGCACGGTGAGGTTTACGTGTTAAGGGGAGAAATAGGAACAGGGTTGGGTGTTATGTTCAGGGTTAGGGTTATCTGTTAAAGGTATTGTTTATGCTTAGCGCACGGGCCCTGTCTGCATTAGGCGGGCGGGGGGAGTTTAGGGGGCTGGGATTGTACCCGGGAACCCACTCTATCATACTCTGGGTTTGGGCCCGTGGATTTCATGCAGGACACAGTGGTAGAGCCTCCTTTCACGCATGGCATGGGAGGATTGCAGGCTTTCTAAACTCTAAGAAAGCAAGAAGTCTGAGAATTAGATTTAGGGTTAGGATTCTGGTTAGGGTTAAGGATGAAGTTTAGTGTTAGGGTGAGGGCTTAGGGTTAGGGATTAGGGTTAGGGTTAAAGGTTACTCTTAGGTTTAACGGTTACACTTTTGTTTCGGTTTGAGGTTTACGGTTAGGGTTAAGATGAGGGGTTAGGGTTAGGTACAGGGTTAGGGTTAAGTGTTAGGTTTAGGGTTGAAGATTAGGATTAGGGTTAGGATTAAAGGTTAGCGTGAGAGTTAACGCTTAGGGTTAAGGTTAAGAGTTAGGGTTTAGGGTTAGGTTTAGGGTTAGTTTTAGGGTTAGAGTTATGTCCTATGGTTTGTATTAGAGGTTAGGGTTACGTTTACTGGTCACGGTGAGGGTTACGTTTAGGGGTTAGCATTAGGGTTAGGGTTAAGGGATAGGATTAGGGTTAAGTGTTGGGCTTAGAGTTAGGGTTTAGTGTTAGGGTTATCATTAAGGATTAGGGGTAGGGTCAGGGTTAAATGCTTGGGTGCGGGTCATGGTTAGGGTCAGGGTTAAGGTTCACGGATAGGGTTAGTGTTAAGGGTTACGGGTAGGTTTAGGGTTCTGGGTTAGAATTAGCATTCGGGCTTAAGGTTAGGATTAGGCGGTAGGTTAGATTTAGGGTTAGATCTAGGCCTTAGGGTAAGGGCTAGCGTTAGGGTTAAGAGATAGGGTTAGGTTTAATGCTTAGTATTAGGGTTAGGGTTTGGGGTTAAAGTAAGTGTTAGGGGTTAGGTTTAAGGATCAAAGGTGAGGGTTATTTTTAGCTGTAGTGTTAGGGTTAGGGATAAGGGATCCCATTAGCATTAAGGGTCTTCCTTACTGTAGGGTTAAGGGTTAGGCTTAGAGTTAAAGGTTAAGGTTAGGGTCTGTGTTAAGATTTAGGGTGAGGGTTAACGGTTAGGGTAAAGGTTAAGCGTTAGGGTTAGGGATTAGTGATTAGGGTTTTTGGTTAGTGTTAGGGTTAGCGGTTAGGAGTTAGTGTTTTATGAAGGGGTATGGTTAGAATTGGGATTGGGGTTAGAGTTAGGGTGAGGTATAGGGGTTAGATTTAGGGGTTAGTTTTACGGCAAAAGGATAGGATTAGGATTACGGGTTGGGTTCAGGTTTAGGGTTAAAGTTTACTGCTAGGGTTAGGGATAGGGTTCAGGGTTAGCTTTAGGGGTTCTGGTTAGGGTTAGGTGTTAGGTCAGTGTCAGGGTTAGGTCTAGTCGTGAGGGTAAGGTTTAGGGTTAGCTTTAAGAGCTAGGGTTAGGTTTAATGGTTAGGATTAGGATTAGGGTTAAGGGTTAGGGTAAGGCTTAGGGGTTAGGGTTAAGGGTTAGGGTCAAGGGTTAGGGTTTTTGTGAGGCATAGCGTTGGGGTTAGAAGTAAGGGTTACTGTCAGTGTTAGGGTTGTAGGTAGTGTTTCGGTTAGGGTTAGCGGTTTAGAATTAGGGTTAGCGATTAGGTGTCACAGTGATGACTAGGAGATAGGGTTAGAATTATGGGATAGGGGTTGTTGTCATGAAATGGGTTATGCATTAACGTTAGGATAAGAGGTTAAAGTTAGGCGCACGGTGAGGTTTACGTGTTAAGGGGAGAAATAGGAACAGGGTTGGGTGTTATGTTCAGGGTTAGGGTTATCTGTTAAAGGTATTGTTTATGCTTAGCGCACGGGCCTTGTCAGCATTAGGCGGGCGGGGGGAGTTTAGGGGGCTGGGATTGTACCCGGGAACCCAGTCTATCATACTCTGGTTTTAGACATGTGGGTTTCATGCAGGACACAGTGGTAGAGCCTCCTTTCACGCATGGCATGGGAGGATTGCAGGCTTTCTAAACTCTAAGAAAGCAAGAATTCTGAGAATTAGATTTAGGGTTGGATCATGGTTAGGGTTAAGGATGAAGTTTAGTGTTAGGGTGAGGGCTTAGGGTTAGGGATTAGGGTTAGGGTTAAAGGTTACTCTTAGGTTTAACGGTTACACTTTGGTTTAGGGTTGAGGTTTACGGTTAGGGTTAAGATGAGGGGTAAGGGTTTGGTACAGGGTTAGGGTTAAGTGTTAGGTTTAGGGTTGAAGATTAGGATTAGGGTTAGGATTAAAGGTTAGCGTGACAGTTAACGCTTAGGGTTAAGGTTAAGAGTTAGGGGTTAGGGTTAGGGTTAGGGTTAGTATTAGGGTTAGAGTTATGTGGTATGGTTTGTGTTAGAGGTTAGGGTTAGGTTTACTGGTCACGGTTAGGGTTACGTTTAGGGGGTAGCATTAGGGTTAGGGTTAGGGTTAAGGGATAGGATTAGGGTTAAGTGTTGGGCTTAGGATTAGGGTTTAGTGTTAGGGTTAGCATTAAGGATTAGGGTTAGAGTCAGGGTTAAATGCTTGGGTGCGGGTAATGGTTAGGGTCAGGGTTAAGGATCACGGATAGGGTTAGTGTTAAGGGTTACGGGTAGGTTTAGGGTTCAGGGTTAGTGTTAGCATTAGGGCTTAAGGTTAGGATTAGGCGGTAGGTTAGATTTAGGGTTAGATCTAGGCGTAGGGTAAGGGCAAGCGTTAGGGTTAAGAGATAGGGTTAGGTTTAATGCTTAGGATTAGGGTTAGGGTTTGTGGTTAAAGTAAGTGTTAGGGGTTAGGTTTAAGGATCCAAGGTTAGGGTTATTTTTAGCTGTAGTGTTAGGGTTAGGGATAAGGGATCCCATTAGCATTAAGGGTCTTCCTTACTGTAGGGTTAAGGGTTAGGCTTAGAGTTAAAGGTTAAGGTTAGGGTCAGTGTTAAGATTTAGGGTGAGGGTTAACGGTTAGGGTAAAGGTTAAGCGTTAGGGTTAGGGATTAGTGATTAGGGTTTTTGGTTAGTGTTAGGGTTAGCGGTTAGGAGTTAGTGTTTTATGAAGGGGTATGGTTAGAATTAGGATTGGGTATAGAGTTAGGGTGAGGTATAGGGGTTAGGTTTAGGGGTTAGTTTTAGGGTAAAAGGACAGGATTAGGGTTACGGGTTGGGCTTAGGTTTAGCGTTAAAGTTTACTGCTAGGGTTAGGGATAGGGTTCAGGGTTAGCTTTAGGGGTTCTGGTTAGGGTTAGGTGTTAGGTTAGTGTCAGGGTTAGGTCTAGTCGTGAGGGTAAGGTTTAGGGTTAGCTTTAAGAGCTAGGGTTAGGTTTAATGGTTAGGATTAGGATTAGGGTTAAGGGTAAGGGTAAGGCTTAGGGGTTAGGGTGAAGGGTTAGGGTCAAGGGTTAGGGTTTTTGTTAGGCATAGCGTCGGGGTTAGAAGTAAGGGTTACTGTCAGTGTTAGGGTAGTAGGTAGGGTTACGGTTAGGGTTAGCGGTTTAGAATTAGGGTTAGGGATTAGGTGTCACAGTGATGACTAGGAGATAGGGTTAGAATTATGGGATAGGGGTTGTTCTCAGGAAATGGGTTATGCATTAACGTTAGGATAAGAGGTTAAAGTTAGGCGCACGGTGAGGTTTACGTGTTAAGGGGAGAAATAGGAACAGGGTTGGGTGTTACGTTCAGGGTTAGGGTTATCTGTTAAAGGTATTGTTTATGCTTAGCGCACGGGCCCTGTCTGCATTAGGCAGGCGGAGGGAGTTTAGGGGGCTGGGATTGTACCCGGGAACCCACTCTATCATACTCTGGGTATGGGCCCGTGGGTTTCATGCAGGACACAGTGGTAGAGCCTCCTTTCACGCATGGCAAGGGAGGATTACAGGTTTAGGGTTAGGGTTAGTTTTAGGGTTAGAGTTATGTGCTATGGTTTGTGTTAGAGGTTAGGATTAGGTTTACTGGTGACGTTATCATTACGTTTAGGGGTTACCAGTAGGGTTAGGGTTTAGTGTTAGGGTTATCATTAAGGATTAGGTGTAGGGTCAGGGTTAAATGCTTGGGTGCGGGTAATGGTTAGGGTCAGGATTAAGGTTCACGGATAGGGTTAGTGTTAAGGGTTACGGGTAGGTTTAGGGTTCAGCGTTAGAGTTAGCAATAAGGTTAGGGTTAGGGTTAGGGGTAGGGTTAGGGTAGGGTTAGGGTAGGGTTAGGGTTAGGGTTAGGGGTTAGGGTTAGGGTTGGTGTTGCGGTTGGGGTTAGGGTTAGGGGTTAGGGTTAGGTGTTAGGGTTAGGGGTTAGGGCTAGGGTTAGTGGTTAGGGTTAGGGGTTAGCGTTAGGGTTAGGGGTAGGGGTAGGGGTTAGGGTTAGGGTTATGGTTCGGGTTGGGGTTAGGGTTTAGGGGTTGGGGTTAGGGTTAGGGTTAGGGTTAGGGTTAGTTTTAGGGTTAGAGTTATGTGCTATGGTTTGTGTTAGAGGTTAGGGTTAGGTTTACTGGTCACGGTTAGGGTTATGTTTAGGGGGTAGCATTAGGGTTAGGGTTAGGATTAAGGGATAGGATTAGGGATAAGTGTTGGGCTTAGGGTTAGGGTTTAGTGTTAGGGTTAGCATTAAGGATTAGGGTTAGGGTCAGGGTTAAATGCTTGGGTGCGGGTAATGGTTAGGGTCAGGGTTAAGGTTCACGGATAGGGTTAGTGTTAAGGGTTACGGGTAGGTTTAGGGTTCAGGGTTAGAGTTAGCATTAGGCCTTAAGGTTAGGATTAGGCGGTAGGTTAGATTTAGGGTTAGATCTAGGCCTTAGGGTAAGGGCTAGCGTTAGGGTTAAGAGATAGGGTTAGGTTTAATGCTTAGGATTAGGGTTAGGGTTTGGGGTTAAAGTAAGTGTTAGGGGTTAGGTTTAAGGATCCAAGGTTAGGGTTATTTTTAGCTGTAGTGTTAGGGTTAGGGATAAGGGATCCCATTAGCATTAAGGGTCTTCCTTACTGTAGGGTTAAGGGTTAGGCTTAGAGTTAAAGGTTAAGGTTAGGGTCAGTGTTAAGATTTAGGGTGAGGGTTAACGGTTAGGTTAAAGGTTAAGCGTTAGGGTTAGGGATTAGTGATTAGGGTTTTTGGTTAGTGTTAGGGTTAGCGGTTAGGAGTTAGTGTTTTATGAAGGGGTATGGTTAGAATTAGGATTGGGGTTAGAGTGAGGGTGAGGTATAGGTGTTAGGTTTAGGGGTTAGTTTTAGGGTAAAAGGATAGGATTACGGTTACGGGTTGGGCTTAGGTTTAGGGTTAAAGTTTACTGCTAGGGTTAGGGATAGGGTTCAGGGTTAGCTTTAGGTGTTCTGGTTAGGGTTAGGTGTTACGTTAGTGTCAGGGTTAGGTCTAGTCGTCAGGATAAGGTTTAGGGTTATCTTTAAGAGCTAGGGTTAGGTTTAATGGTTAGGATTAGGATTAGGGTTAAGGGTTAGGGTAAGGCTTAGGGGTTAGGGTGAAGGGTTAGGGTTAGGGTTAGGGTTAGGGTTAGGGTAAGGCTTAGGGGTTAGGGTGAAGGGTTAGGGTCAAGGGTTAGGGTTTTTGTTAGGCATAGAGTTGGGGTGAGAAGTAAGGGTTACTGTCAGTGTTAGGGTAGTAGGTAGGGTTACGGTTAGGGTTAGCGGTTTAGAATTAGGGTTAGGGATTAGGTGTCACAGTGATGACTAGGAGATAGGGTTAGAATTATGGGATAGGGGTTGTTCTCAGGAAATGAGTTATGCATTAACGTTAGGATAAGAGGTTAAAGTTAGGCGCACGGTGAGGTTTACGTGTTAAGGGGACAAATAGGAACAGGGTTGGGTGTTATGTTCAGGGTTAGGGTTATCTGTTAAAGGTGTTGTTTATGCTTAGCGCACGGGTCCTGTCTGCATTGGGCGGGCGGGGGAGTTTAGGGGGCTGGGCTTGTACCCGGGAACCCACTCTATCATACTCTGGGTATCGGCCCGTGGGTTTCATGCAGGACCCAGTGGAAGAGCCTCCTTTCACGCATGGCATGGGAGGATTGCAGGCTTTCTAAACTCTAAGAAAGCAAGAAGTCTGAGAATTAGATTTAGGGTTAGGATTCTGGTTAGGGTTAAGGATGAAGTTTAGTGTTAGGGTGTGGGCTTAGGGTTAGGGATTAGGGTTAGGGTTAAAGGTTACTCTTAGGTTTAACGGTTACACTTTGGTTTAGGGTTGAGGTTTACGGTTAGGGTTAAGATGAGGGGTTAGGGTTTGGTACAGGGTTAGGGTTAAGTGTTAGGTTTACGGTTGAAGATTAGGATTAGGGTTAGGATTAAAGGTTAGCGTGAGAGTTAACGCTTAGGGTTAAGGTTAAGAGTTAGGGTTTAGGGTTAGGGTTAGGGTTAGGGTTAGTTTTAGGGTTAGAGTTATGTGCTATGGTTTGTGTTAGAGGTTAGGGTTAGGTTTACTGGTCACGGTTAGGGTTACGTTTAGGGGGTAGCTTAGGGTTAGGGTTAGGGTTAACGGATAGGATTAGGGATAAGTGTTGGGCTTAGGTTTAGGGTTTAGTGTTAGGGTTAGCATTAAGGATTAGGGTTAGGGTCAGGGTTAAATGCTTGGGTGCGGGTAATGGTTAGGTTCAGGGTTAAGGTTCACGGATAGGCTTAGTGTTAAGGGTTACGGGTAGGTTTAGGGTTCACGGTTAGAGCTAGCATTAGGGCTTAAGGTTAGGATTAGGCGGTAGGTTAGATTTAGGGTTAGATCTAGGCGTTAGGGTAAGGGCTAGCGTTAGGGTTAAGAGATAGGGTTAGGTTTAGCGCTTAGGATTAGGGTTACGGTTTGGGGGTAAAGTAAGTGTTAGGGGTTAGGTTTAAGGATCCAAGGTTAGGGTTATTTTTAGCTGTAGTGTTAGGGTTAGGGATAAGGGATCCCATTAGCATTAAGGGTCTTCCTTACTGTAGGGTTAAGGGTTAGGCTTAGAGTTAAAGGTTAAGGTTAGGGTCAGTGTTAAGATTTAGGGTGAGGGTTAACGGTTAGGGTAAAGGTTAAGGGATAGGGTTAGGCATTAGTGATTAGGGTTTTTGGTTAGTGTTAGGGTTAGCGGTTAGGAGTTAGTGTTTTATGAAGGGGTATGGTTAGAATTAGGATTGGGGTTAGAGTTAGGGTGAGGTATAGGGGTTAGGTTTAGGGGTTAGTTTTAGGGTAAAAGGACAGGATTAGGGTTACGGGTTGGGCTTAGGTTTAGGGTTAAAGTTTACTGCTAGGGTTAGGGATAGGGTTCAGGGTTAGCTTTAGGGGTTCTGGTTAGGGTTAGGTGTTAGGTTAGTGTCAGGGTTAGGTCTAGTCGTGAGGGTAAGGTTTAGGGTTAGCTTTAAGAGCTAGGGTTAGGTTTAATGGTTAGGATTAGGATTAGGGTTAAGGGTTAGGGTAAGGCTTAGGGGTTAGGGTGAAGGGTTAGGGTCAAGGGTTAGGGTTTTTGTTAGGCATAGCGTTGGGGTTAGAAGTAAGGGTTACTGTCAGTGTTAGGGTAGTAGGTAGGGTTACGGTTAGGGTTAGCGGTTTAGAATTAGGGTTAGGGATTAGGTGTCACAGTGATGACTAGGAGATAGGGTTAGAATTATGGGATAGGGGTTGTTCTCAGGAAATGGGTTATGCATTAACGTTAGGATAAGAGGTTAAAGTTAGGCGCACGGTGAGGTTTACGTGTTAAGGGGAGAAATAGGAACAGGGTTGGGTGTTATGTTCAGGGTTAGGGTTATCTGTTATAGGTATTGTTTATGCTTAGCGCACGGGCCCTGTCTGCAGTAGGCGGGCTGGTGGACTTTAGGGGGCTGGGATTGTACCCGGGAACCCACTCTATCATACTCTGGGTATGGGCCCGTGGGTTTCATGCAGGACACAGTGGTAGAGCCTTCTTTGACGCATGGCATGGGAGGATTGCAGGCTTTCTAAACTCTAAGAAAGCAAGAAGTCTCAGAATTAGATTTAGGGTTAGGATTATGGTTAGGGTTAAGGATGAAGTTTAGTGTTAGGGTGAGGGCTTAGGGTTAGGGATTAGGGTTAGGGTTAAAGGTTACTCTTAGGTTTAACGGTTACACTTTGGTTTAGGGTTGAGGTTTACGGTTAGGGTTAAGATGAGGGGTTAGGGTTTGGTACAGGGTTAGGGTTAAGTGTTAGGTTTAGGGTTGAATATTAGGATTAGGGTTAGGATTAAAGGTTAGCGTGAGAGTTAACGCTTAGGGTTAAGGTTAAGAGTTAGGTTTAGGGTTAGGGTTAGATTTAGGGTTAGAGTTATGTGCTATGGTTTGTGTTAGAGCTTAGGGTTAGGTTTACTGGTCACGGTTAGGGTTATGATTAGGGGGTAGCATTAGGGTTAGGGTTAGGGTTAGGGTTAAGGGATAGGATTAGGGTTAAGTGTTGGGCTTAGGGTTAGGGTTTAGTGTTAGGGTTAGCATTAAGGATTGGGTTAGGGTCAGGGTTAAATGCTTGGGTGCGGGTAATGGTTAGGGTCAGGGTTAAGGTTCACGGATAGGGTTAGTGTTAAGGGTTACGGGTAGGTTTAGGGTTCAGGGTTAGTGTTAGCATTAGGGCTTAAGGTTAGGATTAGGCGGTAGGTTAGATTTAGGGTTAGATCTAGGCGTTAGGGTAAGGGCTAGCATTAGGGTTAAGAGATAGGGTTAGGGTTAATGCTTAGGATTAGGGTTAGGTTTTGTGGTTAAAGTAAGTGTTAGGGGTTAGGTTTAAGGATCCAAGGTTAGGGTTATTTTTAGCTGTAGTGTTAGGGTTAGGGATAAGGGATCCCATTAGCATTAAGGGTCTTCCTTACTGTAGGGTTAAGGGTTAGGCTTAGAGTTAAAGGTTAAGGTTAGGGTCAGTGTTAAGATTTAGGGTGAGGGTTAACGGTTAGGGTAAAGGTTAAGGGTTAGGGTTAGGGATTAGTGATTAGGGTTTTTGGTTAGTGTTAGAGTTAGCGGTTAGGAGTTAGTGTTTTATGAAGGGGTATGGTTAGAATTAGGATTGGGGTTAGAGTTAGGGTGAGGTATAGGGGTTAGGTTTAGGGGTTAGTTTTCGGGTAAAAGGACAGGATGAGGGTTACGGGTTGAGCTTAGGTTTAGCGTTAAAATTTACTGCTAGGGTTAGGAATAGGGTTCAGGGTTAACTTTAGGGGTTCTGGTTAGGGTTAGGTGTTAGGTTAGTGTCAGGGTTAGGTCTAGTCGTGAGGTTAAGGTTTAGGGTTAGCTTTCAGAGCTAGGGTTAGGTTTAATGGTTAGGATTAGGATTCAGGTTAAGGGTTAGGGTAAGGCTTAGGGGTTAGGGTGAAGGGTTAGGGTCAAGGGTTAGGGTTTTTGTTAGGCATAGCGTTCGGGTTAGAAGTTAGGGTTACTGTTAGTGTTAGGGTTGTAGGTAGGGTTACGGTTAGGGTTAGCGGTTTAGAATTAGGGTTAGGGATTAGGTGTCACAGTGATGACTAGGATATAGGGTTAGAATTATGGGATAGGGGTTGTTCTCAGGAAATGGGTTATGCATTAACGTTAGGATAAGAGGTTAAAGTTAGGCGCACGGTGAGATTTACGTGTTAAGGGGAGAAATAGGAACAGGGTTGGGTGTTATGTTCGGGGTTAGGGTTATCTGTTAAAGGTATTGTTTATGCTTAGCGCCCGGGCCCTGTCTGCATTAGGTGTGCCGGGGGAGTTTAGGGGGCTGGGATTGTACCCGGGAACCCACTCTATCATACTCTGTGTGTGGGCCCGTGGGTTTCATGCAGGACACAGTGGTAGAGCCTCCTTTCACGCATGGCATGGGAGGATTGCAGGCTTTCTAAACTCTAAGAAAGCAAGAAGTCTGAGAATTAGATTTAGAGTTAGGATTCTGGTTAGGGTTAAGGATGAAGTTTAGTGTTAGGGTGAGGGCTTAGGGTTAGGGATTAGGGTTAGGGTTAAAGGTTACTCTTAGGTTTAACAGTTACTCTCTGGTTTAGGGTTGAGGTTTATGGTTAGGGTTAAGATGAGGGGTTAGGGTTTGGTACAGGGTTAGGGTTAAGTGTTAGGTTTAGGGTTGAAGATTAGGATTAGGGTTAGGATTAAAGGTTAGCGTGACAGTTAACGCTTAGGGTTAAGGTTAAGAGTTAGGGGTTAGGGTTAGGGTTAGGGTTAGTATTAGGGTTAGAGTTATGTGGTATGGTTTGTGTTAGAGGTTAGGGTTAGGTTTACTGGTCACGGTTAGGGTTACGTTTAGGGGGTAGCATTAGGGTTAGGGTTAGGGTTAAGGGATAGGATTAGGGTTAAGTGTTGGGCTTAGGATTAGGGTTTAGTGTTAGAGTTAGCATTAAGGATTAGGGTTAGAATCAGGGTTAAATGCTTGGGTGCGGGTAATGGTTAGGGTCAGGGTTAAGGATCACGGATAGGGTTAGTGTTAAGGGTTACTGGTAGGTTTAGGGTTCAGGGTTAGTGTTAGCATTAGGGCTTAAGGTTAGGATTAGGCGGTAGGTTAGATTTAGGGTTAGATCTAGGCGTAGGGTAAGGGCAAGCGTTAGGGTTAAGAGATAGGGTTAGGTTTAATGCTTAGGATTAGGGTTAGGGTTTGGGGTTAAAGTAAGTGTTAGGGGTTAGGTTTAAGGATCCAAGGTTAGGGTTATTTTTAGCTGTAGTGTTAGGGTTAGGGATAAGGGATCCCATTAGCATTAAGGGTCTTCCTTACTGTAGGGTTAAGGGTTAGGCTTAGAGTTAAAGGTTAAGGTTAGGGTCAGTGTTAAGATTTAGGGTGAGGGTTAACGGTTAGGGTAAAGGTTAAGGGTTAGGGTTAGGGATTAGTGATTAGGGTTTTTGGTTAGTGTTAGGGTTAGCGGTTAGGAGTTAGTGTTTTATGAAGGGGTATGGTTAGAATTAGGATTGGGGTTAGAGTTAGGGTGAGGTATAGGGGTTAGGTTTAGGGGTTAGTTTTAGGGTAAAAGGACAGGATGAGGGTTACGGGTTGAGCTTAGGTTTAGCGTTAAAATTTACTGCTAGGGTTAGGGATAGGGTTCAGGGTTAGCTTTAGGGGTTCTGGTTAGGGTTAGGTGTTAGGTTAGTGTCAGGGTTAGGTCTAGTCGTGAGGTTAAGGTTTAGGGTTAGCTTTAAGAGCTAGGGTTAGGTTTAATGGTTAGGATTAGGATTCGGGTTAAGGGTTAGGGTAAGGCTTAGGGGTTAGGGTGAAGGGTTAGGGTCAAGGGTTAGGGTTTTTCTTAGGCATAGCGTTCGGATTAGAAGTTAGGGTTACTGTTAGTGTTAGGGTAGTAGGTAGGGTTACGGTTAGGGTTAGCGGTTTAGAATTAGGGTTAGGGATTAGGTGTCACAGTGATGACTAGGATATAGGGTTAGAATTATGGGATAGGGGTTGTTCTCAGGAAATGGGTTATGCATTAACGTTAGGATAAGAGGTTAAAGTTAGGCGCACGGTGAGATTTACGTGTTAAGGGGAGAAATAGGAACAGGGTTGGGTGTTATGTTCGGGGTTAGGGTTATCTGTTAAAGGTATTGTTTATGCTTAGCGCCCGGGCCCTGTCTGCATTAGGTGTGCCGGGGGAGTTTAGGGGGCTGGGATTGTACCCGGGAACCCACTCTATCATACTCTGTGTGTGGGCCCGTGGGTTTCATGCAGGACACAGTGGTAGAGCCTCCTTTCACGCATGGCATGGGAGGATTGCAGGTTTTCTAAACTCTAAGAAAGCAAGAAGTCTGAGAATTAGATTTAGGGTTAGGATTCTGGTTAGGGTTAAGGATGAAGTTTAGTGTTAGGGTGAGGGCTTAGGGTTAGGGATTAGGGTTAGGGTTAAAGGTTACTCTTAGGTTTAACAGTTACTCTCTGGTTTAGGGTTGAGGTTTATGGTTAGGGTTAAGATGAGGGGTTAGGGTTTGGTACAGGGTTAGGGTTAAGTGTTAGGTTTAGGGTTGAAGATTAGGATTAGGGTTAGGATTAAAGGTTAGCGTGACAGTTAACGCTTAGGGTTAAGGTTAAGAGTTAGGGGTTAGGGTTAGGGTTAGGGTTAGTATTAGGGTTAGAGTTATGTGGTATGGTTTGTGTTAGAGGTTAGGGTTAGGTTTACTGGTCACGGTTAGGGTTACGTTTAGGGGTAGCATTAGGGTTAGGGTTAGGGTTAAGGGATAGGATTAGGGTTAAGTGTTGGGCTTAGGATTAGGGTTTAGTGTTAGAGTTAGCATTGAGGATTAGGGTTAGAATCAGGGTTAAATGCTTGGGTTCGGGTAATGGTTAGGGTCAGGGTTAAGGATCACGGATAGGGTTAGTGTTAAGGGTTACTGGTAGGTTTAGTGTTCAGGGTTAGTGTTAGCATTAGGGCTTAAGGTTAGGATTAGGCGGTAGGTTAGATTTAGGGTTAGATCTAGGCGTAGGGTAAGGGCAAGCGTTAGGGTTAAGAGATAGGGTTAGGTTTAATGCTTAGGATTAGGGTTAGGGTTTGGGGTTAAAGTAAGTGTTAGGGGTTAGGTTTAAGGATCCAAGGTTAGGGTTATTTTTAGCTGTAGTGTTAGGGTTAGGGATAAGGGATCCCATTAGCATTAAGGGTCTTCCTTACTGTAGGGTTAAGGGTTAGGCTTAGAGTTAAAGGTTAAGGTTAGGGTCAGTGTTAAGATTTAGGGTGAGGGTTAACGGTTAGGGTAAAGGTTAAGCGTTAGGGTTAGGGATTAGTGATTAGGGTTTTTGGTTAGTGTTAGGGTTAGCGGTTAGGAGTTAGTGTTTTATGAAGGGGTATGGTTAGAATTAGGATTGGGTATAGAGTTAGGGTGAGGTATAGGGGTTAGGTTTAGGGGTTAGTTTTAGGGTAAAAGGACAGGATTAGGGTTACGGGTTGGGCTTAGGTTTAGCGTTAAAGTTTACTGCTAGGGTTAGGGATAGGGTTCAGGGTTAGCTTTAGGGGTTCTGGTTAGGGTTAGGTGTTAGGTTAGTGTCAGGGTTAGGTCTAGTCGTGAGGGTAAGGTTTAGGGTTAGCTTTAAGAGCTAGGGTTAGGTTTAATGGTTAGGATTAGGATTAGGGTTAAGGGTAAGGGTAAGGCTTAGGGGTTAGGGTGAAGGGTTAGGGTCAAGGGTTAGGGTTTTTGTTAGGCATAGCGTTGGGGTTAGAAGTAAGGGTTACTGTCAGTGTTAGGGTAGTAGGTAGGGTTATGGTTAGGGTTAGCGGTTTAGAATTAGGGTTAGGGATTAGGTGTCACAGTGATGACTAGGAGATAGGGTTAGAATTATGGGATAGGGGTTGTTCTCATGAAATGGGTTATGCATTAACGTTAGGATAAGAGGTTAAAGTTAGGCGCACGGTGAGGTTTACGTGTTAAGGGGAGAAATAGGAACAGGGTTGGGTGTTATGTTCAGGGTTAGGGTTATCTGTTAAAGGTATTGTTTATGCTTAGCGCACGGGCCCTGTCTGCAGTAGGCGGGTGGGGGGAGTTTAGGGGGCTGGGATTGTACCCGGGAACCCACTCTATCATACTCTGGGTATGGGCCCGTGGGTTTCATGCAGGACACAGTGGTAGAGCCTTCTTTGACGCATCGCATGGGAGGATTGCAGGCTTTCTAAACTCTAAGAAAGCAAGAAGTCTGAGAATTAGATTTAGGGTTAGGATTCTGGTTAGGGTTAAGGATGAAGTTTAGTGTTAGGGTGAGGGCTTAGGTTTAGGGATTAGGGTTAGGGTTAAAGGTTACTCTTAGGTTTAACGGTTACACTTTGGTTTAGGGTTGAGTTTTACGGTTAGGGTTAAGATGAGGGGTTAGGGTTTGGTACAGGGTTAGGGTTAAGTGTTAGGTTTAGGGTTGAAGATTAGGATTAGGGTTAGGATTAAAGGTTAGCGTGAGAGTTAACGCTTAGGGTTAAGGTTAAGAGTTAGGTTTAGGGTTAGGGTTAGTTTTAGGGTTAGAGTTATGTGCTATGGTTTGTGTGAGAGGTTAGGGTTAGGTTTACTGGTCACGGTTAGGGTTACGTTTAGGGGGTAGCATTAGGGTTAGGGTTAGGGTTAGGGTTAAGGGATAGGATTAGGGTTAAGTGTTGGGCTTAGGGTTAGGGTTTAGTGTTAGGGTTATCATTAAGGATTAGGGTTAGGGTCAGGGTTAAATGCTTGGGTGCGGGTAATGGTTAGGGTCAGGATTAAGGTTCACGGATAGGGTTAGTGTTAAGGGTTATGGGTAGGTTTAGGGTTCAGGGTTAGTGTTAGCATTAGGGCTTAAGGTTAGGATTAGGCGGTAGTTTAGATTTAGGGTTAGATCTAGGCGTTAGGGTAAGGGCTAGCATTAGGGTTAAGAGATAGGGTTAGGTTTAATGCTTAGGATTAGGGTTAGGGTTTGGGGTTAAAGTAAGTGTTAGGGGTTAGGTTTAAGGATCCAAGGTTAGGGTTATTTTTAGCTGTAGTGTTAGGGTTAGGGATAAGGGATCCCATTAGCATTAAGGGTCTTCCTTACTGTAGGGTTAAGGGTTAGGCTTAGAGTTAAAGGTTAAGGTTAGGGTCAGTGTTAAGATTTAGGGTGAGGGTTAACGGTTAGGGTAAAGGTTAAGCGTTAGGGTTAGGGATTAGTGATTAGGGTTTTTGGTTAGTGTTAGGGTTAGCGGTTAGGAGTTAGTGTTTTATGAAGGGGTATGGTTAGAATTAGGATTGGGGTTAGAGTTAGGGTGAGGTATAGGGGTTAGGTTTAGGGGTTAGTTTTAGGGTAAAAAGACTGGATTAGGGTTACGGGTTGAGCTTAGGTTTAGCGTTAAAGTTTACTGCTAGGGTTAGGGATAGGGTTCAAGGTTAGCTTTAGGGGTTCTGGTTAGGGTTAGGTGTTAGGTTAGTGTCAGGGTTAGGTCTAGTCGTGAGGTTAAGGTTTAGGGTTAGCTTTAAGAGCTAGGGTTAGGTTTAATGGTTAGGATTAGGATTCGGGTTAAGGGTTAGGGTAAGGCTTAGGGGTTAGGGTGAAGGGGTAGGGTCAAGGGTTAGGGTTTTTGTTAGGCATAGCGTTGGGGTTAGAAGTAAGGGTTACTGTCAGTGTTAGGGTTGTAGGTAGGGTTACGGTTAGGGTTAGCGGTTTAGAATTAGGGTTAGGGATTAGGTGTCACAGTGATGACTAGGGGATAGGGTTAGAATTATGGGATAGGGGTTGTTCTCAGGAAATGGGTTATGCATTAACATTAGGATAAGAGGTTAAAGTTAGGCGCACGGTGAGGATTACGTGTTAAGGGGAGAAATAGGAACAGGGTTGGGTGTTATGTTCGGGGTTAGGGTTATCCGTTAAAGGTATTGTTTATGCTTAGCGCCCGGGCCCTGTCTGCATTAGGCGGACGGGGGGAGTTTAGGGGGCTGGGATTGTACCCGGGAACCCACTCTATCATACTCTGGGTATGGGCCCGTGGGTTTCATGCAGGTCACAGTGGTAGAGCCTCCTTTCACGCATGGCATGGGAGGATTGCAGGCTTTCTAAACTCTAAGAGAGCAAGAAGTCTGAGAATTAGATTTAGGGTTAGGATTCTGGTTAGGGTTAAGGATTAAGTTTAGTGTTAGGGTGAGGGCTTAGGGTTAGGGATTAGGGTTAGGGTTAAAGGTTACTCTTAGGTTTAACGGTTACACTTTGGTTTAGGGTTGAGGTTTACGGTTAGGGTTAATATGAGGGGTTAGGGTTTGGTACAGGGTTAGGGTTAAGTGTTAGGTTTAGGGTTGAAGATTAGGATTAGGGTTAGGATTAAAGGTTAGCGTGAGAGTTAACGCTTAGGGTTAAGGTTAAGAGTTAGGGTTTAGTGTTAGGGTTAGGGTTAGTTTTAGGGTTAGAGTTATGTGCTATGGTTTGTGTTAGAGGTTAGGGTTAGGTTTACTGGTCACGGTTAGGGTTACGTTTAGGGGGTAGCATTAGGGTTAGGGTTAGGGTTAAGGGATAGGATTAGGGTTAAGTGTTGGGCTTAGGGTTAGGGTTTAGTGTTAGGGTTAGCATTAAGGATTAGGGTTAGGGTCAGGGTTAAATGCTTGGGTGCGGGTAATGGTTAGGGTCAGGATTAAGGTTCACGGATAGGGTTAGTGTTAAGGGTTATGGGTAGGTTTAGGGTTCAGGGTTAGTGTTAGCATTAGGGCTTAAGGTTAGGATTAGGCGGTAGGTTAGATTTAGGGTTAGATCTAGGCGTTAGGGAAAGGGCTAGCGTTAGGTTTAAGAGATAGGGTTAGGTTTAATGCTTAGGATTAGGGTTAGGGTTTGGGGTTAAAGTAAGTGTTAGGGGTTAGGTTTAAGGATCCAAGGTTAGGGTTATTTTTAGCTGTAGTGTTAGGGTTAGGGATAAGGGATCCCATTAGCATTAAGGGTCTTCCTTACTGTAGGGTTAAGGGTTAGGCTTAGAGTTAAAGGTTAAGGTTAGGGTCAGTGTTAAGATTTAGGGTGAGGGTTAACGGTTAGGGTAAAGGTTAAGCGTTAGGGTTAGGGATTAGTGATTAGGGTTTTTGGTTAGTGTTAGGGTTAGCGGTTAGGAGTTAGTGTTTTATGAAGGGGTATGGTTAGAATTAGGATTGGGGTTAGAGTTAGGGTGAGGTATAGGGGTTAGGTTTAGGGGTTAGTTTTAGGGTAAAAGGATAGGATTAGGGTTACGGGTTGGGCTTAGGTTTAGGGTTAAGGTTTACTGCTAGGGTTACGGATAGGGTTCAGGGTTAGCTTTAGGTGTTCTGGTTAGGGTTAGGTGTTAGGTTAGTGTCAGGGTTAGGTCTAGTCGTGAGGGTAAGGTTTAGGATTAGCTTTAAGAGCTAGGGTTAGGTTTAATGGTTAGGATTAGGATTAGGGTTAAGGGTTAGGGTAAGGCTTAGAGGTTAGGGTGAAGGGTTAGGGTCAAGGGTTAGGGTTTTTGTTAGGCATAGCGTTGGGGTTAGAAGTAAGGTTTACTGTCAGTGTTAGGGTTGTAGGTAGGGTTACGGTTAGGGTTAGCGGTTTAGAATTAGGGTTAGGGATTAGGTGTCACTGTGATGACTAGGAGATAGGGTTAGAATTATGGGATAGGGGTTGTTCTCAGGAAATGGTTTATGCATTAACGTTAGGATAAGAGGTTAAAGTTAGGCACACGGTGAGGTTTACGTGTTAAGGGGAAAAATAGGAACAGGGTTGGGAGTTATGTTCAGGGTTAGGGTTATCTGTTAAAGGTATTGTTTATGCTTAGCACACGGGCCCTGTCTGCATTAGGCGGGTGGGGGGAGTTTAGGGGGCTGGGATTGTACCCGGGAACCCACTCTATCATACTCTGGGTATGGGCCCGTGGGTTTCATGCAGGACACAGAGGTAGAGCCTCCTTTCACGCATGGCATGGGAGGATTGCAGGCTTTCTAAACTCTAAGAAGGCAAGAAGTCTGACAATTAGATTTAGGGGTAGGATTATGGTTAGGGTTAAGGATGAAGTTTACTGCTAGGGTGAGGGCTTAGGGTTAGGCATTAGGGTTAGGGTTAAAGGTTACTCTTAGGTTTAACGGTTACACTTTGGTTTAGGGTTGAGGTTTACGGTTAGGGTTAAGATGAGGGGTTAGGGTTTGGTACAGAGTTAGGGTTAAGTGTTAGGTTTAGGGTTGAAGATTAAGATTAGGGTTAGGATTAAAGGTTAGCGTGAGAGTTAACGCTTAGTTTTAAGCTTAAGAGTTAGGGTTTAGGGTTAGGGTTAGTGTTAGGGTTAGTTTTAGGGTTAGAGTTATGTGCTATGGTTTGTGTAAGAGGTTAGGGGTAGGTTTACTGGTCACAGTTAGGGTTACGTTTAGGGGTTAGCATTAGGGTTAGGGTTAGGGTTAAGGGATAGGATTAGGGTTAAGTGTTGGGCTTAGGGTTAGGGTTTAGTGTTAGGGTTATCATTAAGGATTAGTGTTAGGGTCAGGGTTAAATGCTTGGGTGCGGGTAATGGTTAGGGTCAGGATTAAGGTTCACGGATAGGGTTAGTGTTAAGTGTTACGGGTAGGTTTAGGGTTCAGGGTTAGAGTTAGCATTAGGGCTTAAGGTTAGGATTAGGCGGTAGGTTAGATTTAGGGTTAGATCTAGGCGTTAGGGTAAGGGCTAGCGTTAGGGTTAAGAGATAGTGTTAGGTTTAATGCTTAGGAATAAGGTTAGGGTTTGGGGTTAAAGTAAGTGTTAGGGGTTAGGTTTAAGGATCCAAGGTTAGGGTTATTTTTAGCTGTAGTGTTAGGGTTAGGGATAAGGTATCCCATTAGCATTAAGGGTCTTCCTTACTGTAGGGTTAAGGGTTAGGCTTAGAGTTAAAGGTTAAGGTTAGGGTCAGTGTTAAGATTTAGGGTGAGGGTTAACGGTTAGGGTAAAGGTTAAGCGTTAGGGTTAGGGATTAGTGATTAGGGTTTTTGGTTAGTGTTAGGGTTAGGGTTAGGGTTAGTGTTTTATGAAGGGGTATGGTTACAATTAGGATTGGGGTTAGAGTTAGGGTGAGGTATAGGGGTTAGGTTTAGGGGTTAGTTTTAGGGTAAAAGGATAGGATAAGGGTTACGGGTTGGGCTTAGGTTTAGGGTTAAGGTTTACTGCTAGGGTTACGGATAGGGTTCAGGGTTAGCTTTAGGGGTTCTGGTTACGGTTAGGTGTTAGGTTAGTGTCAGGGTTAGGTCTAGTCGTGAGGGTAAGGTTTAGGGTTAGCTTTAAGAGCTAGGGTTAGATTTAATGGTTAGGATTAGGATTAGGGTTAAGGGTTAGGGTAAGGCTTAGGGGTTAGGGTGAAGGGTTAGGGTCAAGGGTTAGGGATTTTGTTAGGCATAGCGTTGGGGTTAGAAGTAAGGGTTACTGTCAGTGTTAGGGTTGTAGGTAGGGTTACGGTTAGGGTTAGCGGTTTAGAATTAGGGTCAGGGATTAGGTGTCACAGTGATGACTAGGAGATAAGGTTAGAATTATGGGATAGGGGTTGTTCTCAGGAAATGGGTTATGCATTAACGTTAGGATAAGAGGTTAAAGTTAGGCGCACGGGGAGGTTTACGTGTTAAGGGGAGAAATAGGAACAGGGTTGGGTGTTATGTTCAGGGTTAGGGTTATCTGTTAAAGGTATTGTTTATGCTTAGCGCACGGGCCCTGTCTGCATTTGGCGGGCGGGGGGAGTTTAGGGGGCTGGGATTGTACCCGGGAACCCACTCTATCATACTCTGGGTATGGGCCCGTGCGTTTCATGCAGGACGCAGTGGTAGAGCCTCCTTTCACGCATGGCATGGGAAGATTGCAGGCTTTCTAAACTCTAAGAAAGCAAGAAGTCTGAGAATTAGATTTAGGGTTAGGATTATGGTTAGGGTTAAGGATGAAGTTTAGTGTTAGGGTGAGGGCTTAGGGTTAGGGATTAGGGTTAGGGTTAAAGGTTACTCTTAGGTTTAACGGTTACACTTTGGTTTAGGGTTGAGTATTACGGTTAGGATTAAGATGAGGGGTTAGGGTTTGGTACAGGGTTAGGGTTAAGTGTTAGGTTTAGGGTTGAAGATTAGGATTAGGGTTAGGATTAAAGGTTAGCGTGAGAGTTAACGCTTAGGGTTAAGGTTAAGAGTTAGGGTTTAGGGTTAGGGTTAGGGTTAGGGTTAGTTTTAGGGTTAGAGTTATGTGCTATGGTTTGTGTTAGAGGTTAGGGTTAGGTTTACTGGTCACGGTTAGGGTTACGTTTAGGGGTTAGCATTAGGGTTAGGGTTAGGGTTAAGGGATAGGATTAGGGTTAAGTGTTGGGCTTAGGGTTAGGGTTTAGTGTTAGGGTTATCATTAAGGATTAGTGTTAGGGTCAGGGTTAAATGCTTGGGTGCGGGTAATGGTTAGGTTCAGGATTAAGGTTCACGGATAGGGTTAGTGTTAAGGGTTACGGGTAGGTTTAGGGTTCAGGGTTAGAGTTAGCATTAGGGCTTAAGGTTAGGATTAGGCGGTAGGTTAGATTTAGGGTTAGATCTAGGCGTTAGGGTAAGGGCTAGCGTTAGGGTTAAGAGATAGTGTTAGGTTTAATGCTTAGGAATAAGGTTAGGGTTTGGGGTTAAAGTAAGTGTTAGGGGTTAGGTTTAAGGATCCAAGGTTAGGGTTATTTTTAGCTGTAGTGTTAGGGTTAGGGATAAGGGATCCCATTAGCATTAAGGGTCTTCCTTACTGTAGGGTTAAGGGTTAGGCTTAGAGTTAAAGGTTAAGGTAAGGGTCAGTGTTAAGATTTAGGGTGAGGGTTAACTGTTAGGGTAAAGGTTAAGCGTTAGGGTTAGGGATTAGTGATTAGGGTTTTTGGTTAGTGTTAGGGTTAGCGGTTAGGAGTTAGTGTTTTATGAAGGGGTATGGTTAGAATTAGGATTGGGGTTAGAGTTAGGGTGAGGTATAGGGGTTAGGTTTAGGGGTTAGTTTTAGGGTAAAAGGATAGGATTAGGGTTACGGGTTGGGCTTAGGTTTAGGGTTAAAGTTTACTGCTAGGGTTAGGGATAGGGTTCAGGGTTAGCTTTAGGGGTTCTGGTTAGGGTTAGGTGTTAGGTTAGTGTCAGGGTTAGGTCTAGTCGTCAGGATAAGGTTTAGGGTTATTTTTAAGAGCTAGGGTTAGGTTTAATGGTTAAGATTAGGATTAGGGTTAAGGGTTAGGGTAAGGCTTAGGGGTTAGGGTGAAGGGTTAGGGTCAAGGGTTAGGGTTTTTGTTAGGCATAGCGTTGGGGTTAGAAGTAAGGGTTACTGTCAGTGTTAGGGTTGTAGGTAGGGTAACGGTTAGGGTTAGCGGTTTAGAATTAGGGTTAGGGATAAGGTGTCACAATGATGACTAGGAGATAGGGTTAGAATTATGGGATAGGGGTTGTTCTCAGGAAATGGGTTATGCATTAACGTTAGGATAAGAGGTTAAAGTTAGGCGTACGGTGAGGTTTACGTGTTAAGGGGAGGAATAGGAACAGGGTTGGGTGTTATGTTCAGGGTTAGGGTTATCTGTTAAAGGTATTGTTTATGCTTAGCGCCCGGACCTGTCTGCATTGGGCTGGTGGCTGGAGTTTAGGGGGCTGGGATTGTACCCGGGAACCCACTCTATCATACTCTGTGTATGGGCCCGTGCGTTTCATGCAGGACACAGTGGTAGAGCCTCCTTTCACGCATGGCATGGGAGGATTGCAGGCTTTCTAAACTCTAAGAAGGCAAGAAGTCTGAGAATTAGATTTAGGGTTAGGATTATGGTTAGGGTTAAGGATGAAGTTTAGTGTTAGGGTGAGGGCTTAGGGTTAGGGATTAGGGTTAGGGTTAAAGGTTACTCTTAGGTTTAACGGTTACACTTTGGTTTAGGGTTGAGGTTTACTGTTAGGGTTAAGAGAGGGGTTAGGGTTTGGTACAGGGTTAGGGTTAAGTGTTAGGTTTAGGGTTGAAGATTAGGATTAGGGTTAGGATTAAAGGTTAGCGTGAGAGTTAACGCTTAGGGTGAAGGTTAAGAGTTAGGGTTTAGTGTTAGGTTTAGGGTTAGGGTTAGTTTTTGAGTTAGAGTTATGTGCTATAATTGTGTTAAAGGTTAGGGTTAGGTTTACTGGTTACGGTTAGGGTTACGTTTAGGGGGTAGCATTAGGGTTAGGGTTAGGGTTAAGGGATAGGATTAGGGATAAGTGTTGGCCTTAGGGTTAGGATTTAGTGTTGGGGTTAGCATTAAGGATTAGGATTACGGTCAGGGTTAAATGCTTGGGTGCGGGTAATGGTTAGGGTCAGGGTTAAGGATCACGGATAGGGTTAGTGTTAAGGGTTACGGGTAGGTTTAGGGTTCAGGGTTAGTGTTAGCATTAGGGCTTAAGGTTAGGATTAGGCGGTAGGTTAGATTTAGGGTTAGATCTAGGCGTAGGGTAAGGGCAAGCGTTAGGGTTAAGAGATAGGGTTAGGTTTAATGCTTAGGATTAGGGTTAGGGTTTGGGGATAAAGTAAGTGTTAGGGGTTAGGTTTAAGGATCCAAGGTTAGGGTTATTTTTAGCTGTAGTGTTAGGGTTAGGGATAAGGGATCCCATTAGCATTAAGGGTCTTCCTTACTGTAGGGTTAAGGGTTAGGCTTAGAGTTAAAGGTTAAGGTTAGGGTCAGTGTTAAGATTTAGGGTGAGGGTTAACGGTTAGGGTAAAGGTTAAGCGTTAGGGTTAGGGATTAGTGATTAGGGTTTTTGGTTAGTGTTAGGGTTAGCGGTTAGGAGTTAGTGTTTTATGAAGGGGTATGGTTAGAATTAGGATTGGGGTTAGAGTTAGGGTGAGGTATAGGGGTTAGGTTTAGGGGTTAGTTTTAGGGTAAAAGGACAGGATTAGGGTTACGGGTTGGGCTTAGGTTTAGCGTTAAAGTTTACTGCTAGGGTTAGGGATAGGGTTCAGGGTTAGCTTTAGGGGTTCTGGTTAGGGTTAGGTGTTAGGTTAGTGTCAGGGTTAGGTCTAGTCGTGAGGGTAAGGTTTAGGGTTAGCTTTAAGAGCTAGGGTTAGGTTTAATGGTTAGGATTAGGATTAGGGTTAAGGGTAAGGGTAAGGCTTAGGGGTTAGGGTGAAGGGTTAGGGTCAAGGGTTAGGGTTTTTGTTAGGCATAGCGTCGGGGTTAGAAGTAAGGGTTACTGTCAGTGTTAGGGTAGTAGGTAGGGTTACGGTTAGGGTTAGCGGTTTAGAATTAGGGTTAGGGATTAGGTGTCACAGTGATGACTAGGAGATAGGGTTAGAATTATGGGATAGGGGTTGTTCTCAGGAAATGGGTTATGCATTAACGTTAGGATAAGAGGTTAAAGTTAGGCGCACGGTGAGGTTTACGTGTTAAGGGGAGAAATAGGAACAGGGTTGGGTGTTATGTTCAGGGTTAGGGTTATCTGTTAAAGGTATTGTTTATGCTTAGCGCACGGGCCCTGTCTGCATTAGGCAGGCGGAGGGAGTTTAGGGGGCTGGGATTGTACCCGGGAACCCACTCTATCATACTCTGGGTATGGGCCCGTGGGTTTCATGCAGGACACAGTGGTAGAGCCTCCTTTCACGCATGGCAAGGGAGGATTACAGGTTTAGGGTTAGGGTTAGTTTTAGGGTTAGAGTTATGTGCTATGGTTTGTGTTAGAGGTTAGGATTAGGTTTACTGGTGACGTTATCATTACGTTTAGGGGTTACCAGTAGGGTTAGGGTTTAGTGTTAGGGTTATCATTAAGGATTAGGTGTAGGGTCAGGGTTAAATGCTTGGGTGCGGGTAATGGTTAGGGTCAGGATTAAGGTTCACGGATAGGGTTAGTGTTAAGGGTTACGGGTAGGTTTAGGGTTCAGCGTTAGAGTTAGCAATAAGGTTAGGGTTAGGGTTAGGGGTAGGGTTAGGGTAGGGTTAGGGTAGGGTTAGGGTTAGGGTTAGGGGTTAGGGTTAGGGTTGGTGTTGCGGTTGGGGTTAGGGTTAGGGGTTAGGGTTAGGTGTTAGGGTTAGGGGTTAGGGCTAGGGTTAGTGGTTAGGGTTAGGGGTTAGCGTTAGGGTTAGGGGTAGGGGTAGGGGTTAGGGTTAGGGTTATGGTTCGGGTTGGGGTTAGGGTTTAGGGGTTGGGGTTAGGGTTAGGGTTAGGGTTAGGGTTAGTTTTAGGGTTAGAGTTATGTGCTATGGTTTGTGTTAGAGGTTAGGGTTAGGTTTACTGGTCACGGTTAGGGTTATGTTTAGGGGGTAGCATTAGGGTTAGGGTTAGGATTAAGGGATAGGATTAGGGATAAGTGTTGGGCTTAGGGTTAGGGTTTAGTGTTAGGGTTAGCATTAAGGATTAGGGTTAGGGTCAGGGTTAAATGCTTGGGTGCGGGTAATGGTTAGGGTCAGGGTTAAGGTTCACGGATAGGGTTAGTGTTAAGGGTTACGGGTAGGTTTAGGGTTCAGGGTTAGAGTTAGCATTAGGCCTTAAGGTTAGGATTAGGCGGTAGGTTAGATTTAGGGTTAGATCTAGGCCTTAGGGTAAGGGCTAGCGTTAGGGTTAAGAGATAGGGTTAGGTTTAATGCTTAGGATTAGGGTTAGGGTTTGGGGTTAAAGTAAGTGTTAGGGGTTAGGTTTAAGGATCAAAGCTTAGGGTTATTTTTAGCTGTAGTGTTAGGGTTAGGGATAAGGGATCCCATTAGCATTAAGGGTCTTCCTTACTGTAGGGTTAAGGGTTAGGCTTAGAGTTAAAGGTTAAGGTTAGGGTCAGTGTTAAGATTTAGGGTGAGGGTTAACGGTTAGGGTAAAGGTTAAGCGTTAGGGTTAGGGATTAGTGATTAGGGTTTTTGGTTAGTGTTAGGGTTAGCGGTTAGGAGTTAGTGTTTTATGAAGGGGTATGGTTAGAATTAGGATTGGGGTTAGAGTGAGGGTGAGGTATAGGTGTTAGGTTTAGGGGTTAGTTTTAGGGTAAAAGGATAGGATTACGGTTACGGGTTGGGCTTAGGTTTAGGGTTAAAGTTTACTGCTAGGGTTAGGGATAGGGTTCAGGGTTAGCTTTAGGTGTTCTGGTTAGGGTTAGGTGTTACGTTAGTGTCAGGGTTAGGTCTAGTCGTCAGGATAAGGTTTAGGGTTATCTTTAAGAGCTAGGGTTAGGTTTAATGGTTAGGATTAGGATTAGGGTTAAGGGTTAGGGTAAGGCTTAGGGGTTAGGGTGAAGGGTTAGGGTTAGGGTTAGGGTTAGGGTTAGGGTAAGGCTTAGGGGTTAGGGTGAAGGGTTAGGGTCAAGGGTTAGGGTTTTTGTTAGGCATAGAGTTGGGGTGAGAAGTAAGGGTTACTGTCAGTGTTAGGGTAGTAGGTAGGGTTACGGTTAGGGTTAGCGGTTTAGAATTAGGGTTAGGGATTAGGTGTCACAGTGATGACTAGGAGATAGGGTTAGAATTATGGGATAGGGGTTGTTCTCAGGAAATGAGTTATGCATTAACGTTAGGATAAGAGGTTAAAGTTAGGCGCACGGTGAGGTTTACGTGTTAAGGGGACAAATAGGAACAGGGTTGGGTGTTATGTTCAGGGTTAGGGTTATCTGTTAAAGGTGTTGTTTATGCTTAGCGCACGGGTCCTGTCTGCATTGGGCGGGCGGGGGAGTTTAGGGGGCTGGGCTTGTACCCGGGAACCCACTCTATCATACTCTGGGTATCGGCCCGTGGGTTTCATGCAGGACCCAGTGGAAGAGCCTCCTTTCACGCATGGCATGGGAGGATTGCAGGCTTTCTAAACTCTAAGAAAGCAAGAAGTCTGAGAATTAGATTTAGGGTTAGGATTCTGGTTAGGGTTAAGGATGAAGTTTAGTGTTAGGGTGTGGGCTTAGGGTTAGGGATTAGGGTTAGGGTTAAAGGTTACTCTTAGGTTTAACGGTTACACTTTGGTTTAGGGTTGAGGTTTACGGTTAGGGTTAAGATGAGGGGTTAGGGTTTGGTACAGGGTTAGGGTTAAGTGTTAGGTTTACGGTTGAAGATTAGGATTAGGGTTAGGATTAAAGGTTAGCGTGAGAGTTAACGCTTAGGGTTAAGGTTAAGAGTTAGGGTTTAGGGTTAGGGTTAGGGTTAGTTTTAGGGTTAGAGTTATGTGCTATGGTTTGTGTTAGAGGTTAGGGTTAGGTTTACTGGTCACGGTTAGGGTTACGTTTAGGGGGTAGCTTAGGGTTAGGGTTAGGGTTAACGGATAGGATTAGGGATAAGTGTTGGGCTTAGGTTTAGGGTTTAGTGTTAGGGTTAGCATTAAGGATTAGGGTTAGGGTCAGGGTTAAATGCTTGGGTGCGGGTAATGGTTAGGTTCAGGGTTAAGGTTCACGGATAGGCTTAGTGTTAAGGGTTACGGGTAGGTTTAGGGTTCACGGTTAGAGCTAGCATTAGGGCTTAAGGTTAGGATTAGGCGGTAGGTTAGATTTAGGGTTAGATCTAGGCGTTAGGGTAAGGGCTAGCGTTAGGGTTAAGAGATAGGGTTAGGTTTAGCGCTTAGGATTAGGGTTACGGTTTGGGGGTAAAGTAAGTGTTAGGGGTTAGGTTTAAGGATCCAAGGTTAGGGTTATTTTTAGCTGTAGTGTTAGGGTTAGGGATAAGGGATCCCATTAGCATTAAGGGTCTTCCTTACTGTAGGGTTAAGGGTTAGGCTTAGAGTTAAAGGTTAAGGTTAGGGTCAGTGTTAAGATTTAGGGTGAGGGTTAACGGTTAGGGTAAAGGTTAAGGGATAGGGTTAGGCATTAGTGATTAGGGTTTTTGGTTAGTGTTAGGGTTAGCGGTTAGGAGTTAGTGTTTTATGAAGGGGTATGGTTAGAATTAGGATTGGGGTTAGAGTTAGGGTGAGGTATAGGGGTTAGGTTTAGGGGTTAGTTTTAGGGTAAAAGGACAGGATTAGGGTTACGGGTTGGGCTTAGGTTTAGGGTTAAAGTTTACTGCTAGGGTTAGGGATAGGGTTCAGGGTTAGCTTTAGGGGTTCTGGTTAGGGTTAGGTGTTAGGTTAGTGTCAGGGTTAGGTCTAGTCGTGAGGGTAAGGTTTAGGGTTAGCTTTAAGAGCTAGGGTTAGGTTTAATGGTTAGGATTAGGATTAGGGTTAAGGGTAAGGGTAAGGCTTAGGGGTTAGGGTGAAGGGTTAGGGTCAAGGGTTAGGGTTTTTGTTAGGCATAGCGTCGGGGTTAGAAGTAAGGGTTACTGTCAGTGTTAGGGTAGTAGGTAGGGTTACGGTTAGGGTTAGCGGTTTAGAATTAGGGTTAGGGATTAGGTGTCACAGTGATGACTAGGAGATAGGGTTAGAATTATGGGATAGGGGTTGTTCTCAGGAAATGGGTTATGCATTAACGTTAGGATAAGAGGTTAAAGTTAGGCGCACGGTGAGGTTTACGTGTTAAGGGGAGAAATAGGAACAGGGTTGGGTGTTATGTTCAGGGTTAGGGTTATCTGTTAAAGGTATTGTTTATGCTTAGCGCACGGGCCCTGTCTGCATTAGGCAGGCGGAGGGAGTTTAGGGGGCTGGGATTGTACCCGGGAACCCACTCTATCATACTCTGGGTATGGGCCCGTGGGTTTCATGCAGGACACAGTGGTAGAGCCTCCTTTCACGCATGGCAAGGGAGGATTACAGGTTTAGGGTTAGGGTTAGTTTTAGGGTTAGAGTTATGTGCTATGGTTTGTGTTAGAGGTTAGGATTAGGTTTACTGGTGACGTTATCATTACGTTTAGGGGTTACCAGTAGGGTTAGGGTTTAGTGTTAGGGTTATCATTAAGGATTAGGTGTAGGGTCAGGGTTAAATGCTTGGGTGCGGGTAATGGTTAGGGTCAGGATTAAGGTTCACGGATAGGGTTAGTGTTAAGGGTTACGGGTAGGTTTAGGGTTCAGCGTTAGAGTTAGCAATAAGGTTAGGGTTAGGGTTAGGGGTAGGGTTAGGGTAGGGTTAGGGTAGGGTTAGGGTTAGGGTTAGGGGTTAGGGTTAGGGTTGGTGTTGCGGTTGGGGTTAGGGTTAGGGGTTAGGGTTAGGTGTTAGGGTTAGGGGTTAGGGCTAGGGTTAGTGGTTAGGGTTAGGGGTTAGCGTTAGGGTTAGGGGTAGGGGTAGGGGTTAGGGTTAGGGTTATGGTTCGGGTTGGGGTTAGGGTTTAGGGGTTGGGGTTAGGGTTAGGGTTAGGGTTAGGGTTAGTTTTAGGGTTAGAGTTATGTGCTATGGTTTGTGTTAGAGGTTAGGGTTAGGTTTACTGGTCACGGTTAGGGTTATGTTTAGGGGGTAGCATTAGGGTTAGGGTTAGGATTAAGGGATAGGATTAGGGATAAGTGTTGGGCTTAGGGTTAGGGTTTAGTGTTAGGGTTAGCATTAAGGATTAGGGTTAGGGTCAGGGTTAAATGCTTGGGTGCGGGTAATGGTTAGGGTCAGGGTTAAGGTTCACGGATAGGGTTAGTGTTAAGGGTTACGGGTAGGTTTAGGGTTCAGGGTTAGAGTTAGCATTAGGCCTTAAGGTTAGGATTAGGCGGTAGGTTAGATTTAGGGTTAGATCTAGGCCTTAGGGTAAGGGCTAGCGTTAGGGTTAAGAGATAGGGTTAGGTTTAATGCTTAGGATTAGGGTTAGGGTTTGGGGTTAAAGTAAGTGTTAGGGGTTAGGTTTAAGGATCAAAGCTTAGGGTTATTTTTAGCTGTAGTGTTAGGGTTAGGGATAAGGGATCCCATTAGCATTAAGGGTCTTCCTTACTGTAGGGTTAAGGGTTAGGCTTAGAGTTAAAGGTTAAGGTTAGGGTCAGTGTTAAGATTTAGGGTGAGGGTTAACGGTTAGGGTAAAGGTTAAGCGTTAGGGTTAGGGATTAGTGATTAGGGTTTTTGGTTAGTGTTAGGGTTAGCGGTTAGGAGTTAGTGTTTTATGAAGGGGTATGGTTAGAATTAGGATTGGGGTTAGAGTGAGGGTGAGGTATAGGTGTTAGGTTTAGGGGTTAGTTTTAGGGTAAAAGGATAGGATTACGGTTACGGGTTGGGCTTAGGTTTAGGGTTAAAGTTTACTGCTAGGGTTAGGGATAGGGTTCAGGGTTAGCTTTAGGTGTTCTGGTTAGGGTTAGGTGTTACGTTAGTGTCAGGGTTAGGTCTAGTCGTCAGGATAAGGTTTAGGGTTATCTTTAAGAGCTAGGGTTAGGTTTAATGGTTAGGATTAGGATTAGGGTTAAGGGTTAGGGTAAGGTTTAGGGGTTAGGGTGAAGGGTTAGGGTTAGGGTTAGGATTAGGGTTAGGGTAAGGCTTAGGGGTTAGGGTGAAGGGTTAGGGTCAAGGGTTAGGGTTTTTGTTAGGCATAGAGTTGGGGTGAGAAGTAAGGGTTACTGTCAGTGTTAGGGTAGTAGGTAGGGTTACGGTTAGGGTTAGCGGTTTAGAATTAGGGTTAGGGATTAGGTGTCACAGTGATGACTAGGAGATAGGGTTAGAATTATGGGATAGGGGTTGTTCTCAGGAAATGAGTTATGCATTAACGTTAGGATAAGAGGTTAAAGTTAGGCGCACGGTGAGGTTTACGTGTTAAGGGGAGAAATAGGAACAGGGTTGGGTGTTATGTTCAGGGTTAGGGTTATCTGTTAAAGGTGTTGTTTATGCTTAGCGCACGGGTCCTGTCTGCATTGGGCGGGCGGGGGAGTTTAGGGGGCTGGGCTTGTACCCGGGAACCCACTCTATCATACTCTGGGTATCGGCCCGTGGGTTTCATGCAGGACCCAGTGGAAGAGCCTCCTTTCACGCATGGCATGGGAGGATTGCAGGCTTTCTAAACTCTAAGAAAGCAAGAAGTCTGAGAATTAGATTTAGGGTTAGGATTCTGGTTAGGGTTAAGGATGAAGTTTAGTGTTAGGGTGTGGGCTTAGGGTTAGGGATTAGGGTTAGGGTTAAAGGTTACTCTTAGGTTTAACGGTTACACTTTGGTTTAGGGTTGAGGTTTACGGTTAGGGTTAAGATGAGGGGTTAGGGTTTGGTACAGGGTTAGGGTTAAGTGTTAGGTTTACGGTTGAAGATTAGGATTAGGGTTAGGATTAAAGGTTAGCGTGAGAGTTAACGCTTAGGGTTAAGGTTAAGAGTTAGGGTTTAGGGTTAGGGTTAGGGTTAGTTTTAGGGTTAGAGTTATGTGCTATGGTTTGTGTTAGAGGTTAGGGTTAGGTTTACTGGTCACGGTTAGGGTTACGTTTAGGGGGTAGCTTAGGGTTAGGGTTAGGGTTAACGGATAGGATTAGGGATAAGTGTTGGGCTTAGGTTTAGGGTTTAGTGTTAGGGTTAGCATTAAGGATTAGGGTTAGGGTCAGGGTTAAATGCTTGGGTGCGGGTAATGGTTAGGTTCAGGGTTAAGGTTCACGGATAGGCTTAGTGTTAAGGGTTACGGGTAGGTTTAGGGTTCACGGTTAGAGCTAGCATTAGGGCTTAAGGTTAGGATTAGGCGGTAGGTTAGATTTAGGGTTAGATCTAGGCGTTAGGGTAAGGGCTAGCGTTAGGGTTAAGAGATAGGGTTAGGTTTAGCGCTTAGGATTAGGGTTACGGTTTGGGGGTAAAGTAAGTGTTAGGGGTTAGGTTTAAGGATCCAAGGTTAGGGTTATTTTTAGCTGTAGTGTTAGGGTTAGGGATAAGGGATCCCATTAGCATTAAGGGTCTTCCTTACTGTAGGGTTAAGGGTTAGGCTTAGAGTTAAAGGTTAAGGTTAGGGTCAGTGTTAAGATTTAGGGTGAGGGTTAACGGTTAGGGTAAAGGTTAAGGGATAGGGTTAGGCATTAGTGATTAGGGTTTTTGGTTAGTGTTAGGGTTAGCGGTTAGGAGTTAGTGTTTTATGAAGGGGTATGGTTAGAATTAGGATTGGGGTTAGAGTTAGGGTGAGGTATAGGGGTTAGGTTTAGGGGTTAGTTTTAGGGTAAAAGGACAGGATTAGGGTTACGGGTTGGGCTTAGGTTTAGGGTTAAAGTTTACTGCTAGGGTTAGGGATAGGGTTCAGGGTTAGCTTTAGGGGTTCTGGTTAGGGTTAGGTGTTAGGTTAGTGTCAGGGTTAGGTCTAGTCGTGAGGGTAAGGTTTAGGGTTAGCTTTAAGAGCTAGGGTTAGGTTTAATGGTTAGGATTAGGATTAGGGTTAAGGGTAAGGGTAAGGCTTAGGGGTTAGGGTGAAGGGTTAGGGTCAAGGGTTAGGGTTTTTGTTAGGCATAGCGTCGGGGTTAGAAGTAAGGGTTACTGTCAGTGTTAGGGTAGTAGGTAGGGTTACGGTTAGGGTTAGCGGTTTAGAATTAGGGTTAGGGATTAGGTGTCACAGTGATGACTAGGAGATAGGGTTAGAATTATGGGATAGGGGTTGTTCTCAGGAAATGGGTTATGCATTAACGTTAGGATAAGAGGTTAAAGTTAGGCGCACGGTGAGGTTTACGTGTTAAGGGGAGAAATAGGAACAGGGTTGGGTGTTATGTTCAGGGTTAGGGTTATCTGTTAAAGGTATTGTTTATGCTTAGCGCACGGGCCCTGTCTGCATTAGGCAGGCGGAGGGAGTTTAGGGGGCTGGGATTGTACCCGGGAACCCACTCTATCATACTCTGGGTATGGGCCCGTGGGTTTCATGCAGGACACAGTGGTAGAGCCTCCTTTCACGCATGGCAAGGGAGGATTACAGGTTTAGGGTTAGGGTTAGTTTTAGGGTTAGAGTTATGTGCTATGGTTTGTGTTAGAGGTTAGGATTAGGTTTACTGGTGACGTTATCATTACGTTTAGGGGTTACCAGTAGGGTTAGGGTTTAGTGTTAGGGTTATCATTAAGGATTAGGTGTAGGGTCAGGGTTAAATGCTTGGGTGCGGGTAATGGTTAGGGTCAGGATTAAGGTTCACGGATAGGGTTAGTGTTAAGGGTTACGGGTAGGTTTAGGGTTCAGCGTTAGAGTTAGCAATAAGGTTAGGGTTAGGGTTAGGGGTAGGGTTAGGGTAGGGTTAGGGTAGGGTTAGGGTTAGGGTTAGGGGTTAGGGTTAGGGTTGGTGTTGCGGTTGGGGTTAGGGTTAGGGGTTAGGGTTAGGTGTTAGGGTTAGGGGTTAGGGCTAGGGTTAGTGGTTAGGGTTAGGGGTTAGCGTTAGGGTTAGGGGTAGGGGTAGGGGTTAGGGTTAGGGTTATGGTTCGGGTTGGGGTTAGGGTTTAGGGGTTGGGGTTAGGGTTAGGGTTAGGGTTAGGGTTAGTTTTAGGGTTAGAGTTATGTGCTATGGTTTGTGTTAGAGGTTAGGGTTAGGTTTACTGGTCACGGTTAGGGTTATGTTTAGGGGGTAGCATTAGGGTTAGGGTTAGGATTAAGGGATAGGATTAGGGATAAGTGTTGGGCTTAGGGTTAGGGTTTAGTGTTAGGGTTAGCATTAAGGATTAGGGTTAGGGTCAGGGTTAAATGCTTGGGTGCGGGTAATGGTTAGGGTCAGGGTTAAGGTTCACGGATAGGGTTAGTGTTAAGGGTTACGGGTAGGTTTAGGGTTCAGGGTTAGAGTTAGCATTAGGCCTTAAGGTTAGGATTAGGCGGTAGGTTAGATTTAGGGTTAGATCTAGGCCTTAGGGTAAGGGCTAGCGTTAGGGTTAAGAGATAGGGTTAGGTTTAATGCTTAGGATTAGGGTTAGGGTTTGGGGTTAAAGTAAGTGTTAGGGGTTAGGTTTAAGGATCAAAGCTTAGGGTTATTTTTAGCTGTAGTGTTAGGGTTAGGGATAAGGGATCCCATTAGCATTAAGGGTCTTCCTTACTGTAGGGTTAAGGGTTAGGCTTAGAGTTAAAGGTTAAGGTTAGGGTCAGTGTTAAGATTTAGGGTGAGGGTTAACGGTTAGGGTAAAGGTTAAGCGTTAGGGTTAGGGATTAGTGATTAGGGTTTTTGGTTAGTGTTAGGGTTAGCGGTTAGGAGTTAGTGTTTTATGAAGGGGTATGGTTAGAATTAGGATTGGGGTTAGAGTGAGGGTGAGGTATAGGTGTTAGGTTTAGGGGTTAGTTTTAGGGTAAAAGGATAGGATTACGGTTACGGGTTGGGCTTAGGTTTAGGGTTAAAGTTTACTGCTAGGGTTAGGGATAGGGTTCAGGGTTAGCTTTAGGTGTTCTGGTTAGGGTTAGGTGTTACGTTAGTGTCAGGGTTAGGTCTAGTCGTCAGGATAAGGTTTAGGGTTATCTTTAAGAGCTAGGGTTAGGTTTAATGGTTAGGATTAGGATTAGGGTTAAGGGTTAGGGTAAGGCTTAGGGGTTAGGGTGAAGGGTTAGGGTTAGGGTTAGGATTAGGGTTAGGGTAAGGCTTAGGGGTTAGGGTGAAGGGTTAGGGTCAAGGGTTAGGGTTTTTGTTAGGCATAGAGTTGGGGTGAGAAGTAAGGGTTACTGTCAGTGTTAGGGTAGTAGGTAGGGTTACGGTTAGGGTTAGCGGTTTAGAATTAGGGTTAGGGATTAGGTGTCACAGTGATGACTAGGAGATAGGGTTAGAATTATGGGATAGGGGTTGTTCTCAGGAAATGAGTTATGCATTAACGTTAGGATAAGAGGTTAAAGTTAGGCGCACGGTGAGGTTTACGTGTTAAGGGGAGAAATAGGAACAGGGTTGGGTGTTATGTTCAGGGTTAGGGTTATCTGTTAAAGGTGTTGTTTATGCTTAGCGCACGGGTCCTGTCTGCATTGGGCGGGCGGGGGAGTTTAGGGGGCTGGGCTTGTACCCGGGAACCCACTCTATCATACTCTGGGTATCGGCCCGTGGGTTTCATGCAGGACCCAGTGGAAGAGCCTCCTTTCACGCATGGCATGGGAGGATTGCAGGCTTTCTAAACTCTAAGAAAGCAAGAAGTCTGAGAATTAGATTTAGGGTTAGGATTCTGGTTAGGGTTAAGGATGAAGTTTAGTGTTAGGGTGTGGGCTTAGGGTTAGGGATTAGGGTTAGGGTTAAAGGTTACTCTTAGGTTTAACGGTTACACTTTGGTTTAGGGTTGAGGTTTACGGTTAGGGTTAAGATGAGGGGTTAGGGTTTGGTACAGGGTTAGGGTTAAGTGTTAGGTTTACGGTTGAAGATTAGGATTAGGGTTAGGATTAAAGGTTAGCGTGAGAGTTAACGCTTAGGGTTAAGGTTAAGAGTTAGGGTTTAGGGTTAGGGTTAGGGTTAGTTTTAGGGTTAGAGTTATGTGCTATGGTTTGTGTTAGAGGTTAGGGTTAGGTTTACTGGTCACGGTTAGGGTTACGTTTAGGGGGTAGCTTAGGGTTAGGGTTAGGGTTAACGGATAGGATTAGGGATAAGTGTTGGGCTTAGGTTTAGGGTTTAGTGTTAGGGTTAGCATTAAGGATTAGGGTTAGGGTCAGGGTTAAATGCTTGGGTGCGGGTAATGGTTAGGTTCAGGGTTAAGGTTCACGGATAGGCTTAGTGTTAAGGGTTACGGGTAGGTTTAGGGTTCACGGTTAGAGCTAGCATTAGGGCTTAAGGTTAGGATTAGGCGGTAGGTTAGATTTAGGGTTAGATCTAGGCGTTAGGGTAAGGGCTAGCGTTAGGGTTAAGAGATAGGGTTAGGTTTAGCGCTTAGGATTAGGGTTACGGTTTGGGGGTAAAGTAAGTGTTAGGGGTTAGGTTTAAGGATCCAAGGTTAGGGTTATTTTTAGCTGTAGTGTTAGGGTTAGGGATAAGGGATCCCATTAGCATTAAGGGTCTTCCTTACTGTAGGGTTAAGGGTTAGGCTTAGAGTTAAAGGTTAAGGTTAGGGTCAGTGTTAAGATTTAGGGTGAGGGTTAACGGTTAGGGTAAAGGTTAAGGGATAGGGTTAGGCATTAGTGATTAGGGTTTTTGGTTGGTGTTAGGGTTAGCGGTTAGGAGTTAGTGTTTTATGAAGGGGTATGGTTAGAATTAGGATTGGGGTTAGAGTTAGGGTGAGGTATAGGGGTTAGGTTTAGGGGTTAGTTTTAGGGTAAAAGGAGAGGATTAGGGTTACGGGTTGGGCTTAGGTTTAGGGTTAAAGTTTACTGCTAGGGTTAGGGATAGGGTTCAGGGTTAGCTTTAGGGGTTCTGGTTAGGGTTAGGTGTTAGGTTAGTGTCAGGGTTAGGTCTAGTCGTGAGGGTAAGGTTTAGGGTTAGCTTTAAGAGCTAGGGTTAGGTTTAATGGTTAGGATTAGGATTAGGGTTAAGGGTTAGGGTAAGGCTTAGGGGTTAGGGTGAAGGGTTAGGGTCAAGGGTTAGGGTTTTTGTTAGGCATAGCGTTGGGGTTAGAAGTAAGGGTTACTGTCAGTGTTAGGGTAGTAGGTAGGGTTACGGTTAGGGTTAGCGGTTTAGAATTAGGGTTAGGGATTAGGTGTCACAGTGATGACTAGGAAATAGGGTTAGAATTATGGGATAGGGGTTGTTCTCAGGAAATGAGTTATGCATTAACGTTAGGATAAGAGGTTAAAGTTAGGCGCACGGTGAGGTTTACGTGTTAAGGGGACAAATAGGAACAGGGTTGGGTGTTATGTTCAGGGTTAGGGTTATCTGTTAAAGGTATTGTTTATGCTTAGCGCACGGGCCCTGTCTGCAGTAGGCGGGCTGGTGGACTTTAGGGGGCTGGGATTGTACCCGGGAACCCACTCTATCATACTCTGGGTATGGGCCCGTGGGTTTCATGCAGGACACAGTGGTAGAGCCTTCTTTGACGCATGGCATGGGAGGATTGCAGGCTTTCTAAACTCTAAGAAAGCAAGAAGTCTCAGAATTAGATTTAGGGTTAGGATTATGGTTAGGGTTAAGGATGAAGTTTAGTGTTAGGGTGAGGGCTTAGGGTTAGGGATTAGGGTTAGGGTTAAAGGTTACTCTTAGGTTTAACGGTTACACTTTGGTTTAGGGTTGAGGTTTACGGTTAGGGTTAAGATGAGGGGTTAGGGTTTGGTACAGGGTTAGGGTTAAGTGTTAGGTTTAGGGTTGAATATTAGGATTAGGGTTAGGATTAAAGGTTAGCGTGAGAGTTAACGCTTAGGGTTAAGGTTAAGAGTTAGGTTTAGGGTTAGGGTTAGATTTAGGGTTAGAGTTATGTGCTATGGTTTGTGTTAGAGCTTAGGGTTAGGTTTACTGGTCACGGTTAGGGTTACGTTTAGGGGGTAGCATTAGGGTTAGGGTTAGGGTTAGGGTTAAGGGATAGGATTAGGGTTAAGTGTTGGGCTTAGGGTTAGGGTTTAGTGTTAGGGTTAGCATTAAGGATTGGGTTAGGGTCAGGGTTAAATGCTTGGGTGCGGGTAATGGTTAGGGTCAGGGTTAAGGTTCACGGATAGGGTTAGTGTTAAGGGTTATGGGTAGGTTTAGGGTTCAGGGTTAGTGTTAGCATTAGGGCTTAAGGTTAGGATTAGGCGGTAGGTTAGATTTAGGGTTAGATCTAGGCGTTAGGGTAAGGGCTAGCATTAGGGTTAAGAGATAGGGTTAGGGTTAATGCTTAGGATTAGGGTTAGGGTTTGTGGTTAAAGTAAGTGTTAGGGGTTAGGTTTAAGGATCCAAGGTTAGGGTTATTTTTAGCTGTAGTGTTAGGGTTAGGGATAAGGGATCCCATTAGCATTAAGGGTCTTCCTTACTGTAGGGTTAAGGGTTAGGCTTAGAGTTAAAGGTTAAGGTTAGGGTCAGTGTTAAGATTTAGGGTGAGGGTTAACGGTTAGGGTAAAGGTTAAGGGTTAGGGTTAGGGATTAGTGATTAGGGTTTTTGGTTAGTGTTAGGGTTAGCGGTTAGGAGTTAGTGTTTTATGAAGGGGTATGGTTAGAATTAGGATTGGGGTTAGAGTTAGGGTGAGGTATAGGGGTTAGGTTTAGGGGTTAGTTTTCGGGTAAAAGGACAGGATGGGGGTTACGGGTTGAGCTTAGGTTTAGCGTTAAAATTTACTGCTAGGGTTAGGGATAGGGTTCAGGGTTAACTTTAGGGGTTCTGGTTAGGGTTAGGTGTTAGGTTAGTGTCAGGGTTAGGTCTAGTCGTGAGGTTAAGGTTTAGGGTTAGCTTTAAGAGCTAGGGTTAGGTTTAATGGTTAGGATTAGGATTCGGGTTAAGGGTTAGGGTAAGGCTTAGGGGTTAGGGTGAAGGGTTAGGGTCAAGGGTTAGGGTTTTTGTTAGGCATAGCGTTCGGGTTAGAAGTTAGGGTTACTGTTAGTGTTAGGGTTGTAGGTAGGGTTACGGTTAGGGTTAGCGGTTTAGAATTAGGGTTAGGGATTAGGTGTCACAGTGATGACTAGGATATAGGGTTAGAATTATGGGATAGGGGTTGTTCTCAGGAAATGGGTTATGCATTAACGTTAGGATAAGAGGTTAAAGTTAGGCGCACGGTGAGATTTACGTGTTAAGGGGAGAAATAGGAACAGGGTTGGGTGTTATGTTCGGGGTTAGGGTTATCTGTTAAAGGTATTGTTTATGCTTAGCGCCCGGGCCCTGTCTGCATTAGGTGTGCCGGGGGAGTTTAGTGGGCTGGGATTGTACCCGGGAACCCACTCTATCATACTCTGTGTGTGGGCCCGTGGGTTTCATGCAGGACACAGTGGTAGAGCCTCCTTTCACGCATGGCATGGGAGGATTGCAGGCTTTCTAAACTCTAAGAAAGCAAGAAGTCTGAGAATTAGATTTAGGGTTAGGATTCTGGTTAGGGTTAAGGATGAAGTTTAGTGTTAGGGTGAGGGCTTAGGGTTAGGGATTAGGGTTAGGGTTAAAGGTTACTCTTAGGTTTAACAGTTACTCTCTGGTTTAGGGTTGAGGTTTATGGTTAGGGTTAAGATGAGGGGTTAGGGTTTGGTACAGGGTTAGGGTTAAGTGTTAGGTTTAGGGTTGAAGATTAGGATTAGGGTTAGGATTAAAGGTTAGCGTGACAGTTAACGCTTAGGGTTAAGGTTAAGAGTTAGGGGTTAGGGTTAGGGTTAGGGTTAGTATTAGGGTTAGAGTTATGTGCTATGGTTTGTGTTAGAGCTTAGGGTTAGGTTTACTGGTCACGGTTAGGGTTACGTTTAGGGGGTAGCATTAGGGTTAGGGTTAGGGTTAGGGTTAAGGGATAGGATTAGGGTTAAGTGTTGGGCTTAGGGTTAGGGTTTAGTGTTATGGTTAGCATTAAGGATTGGGTTAGGGTCAGGGTTAAATGCTTGGGTGCGGGTAATGGTTAGGGTCAGGGTTAAGGTTCACGGATAGGGTTAGTGTTAAGGGTTATGGGTAGGTTTAGGGTTCAGGGTTAGTGTTAGCATTAGGGCTTAAGGTTAGGATTAGGCGGTAGGTTAGATTTAGGGTTAGATCTAGGCGTTAGGGTAAGGGCTAGCATTAGGGTTAAGAGATAGGGTTAGGGTTAATGCTTAGGATTAGGGTTAGGGTTTGTGGTTAAAGTAAGTGTTAGGGGTTAGGTTTAAGGATCCAAGGTTAGGGTTATTTTTAGCTGTAGTGTTAGGGTTAGGGATAAGGGATCCCATTAGCATTAAGGGTCTTCCTTACTGTAGGGTTAAGGGTTAGGCTTAGAGTTAAAGGTTAAGGTTAGGGTCAGTGTTAAGATTTAGGGTGAGGGTTAACGGTTAGGGTAAAGGTTAAGGGTTAGGGTTAGGGATTAGTGATTAGGGTTTTTGGTTAGTGTTAGGGTTAGCGGTTAGGAGTTAGTGTTTTATGAAGGGGTATGGTTAGAATTAGGATTGGGGTTAGAGTTAGGGTGAGGTATAGGGGTTAGGTTTAGGGGTTAGTTTTCGGGTAAAAGGACAGGATGGGGGTTACGGGTTGAGCTTAGGTTTAGCGTTAAAATTTACTGCTAGGGTTAGGGATAGGGTTCAGGGTTAACTTTAGGGGTTCTGGTTAGGGTTAGGTGTTAGGTTAGTGTCAGGGTTAGGTCTAGTCGTGAGGTTAAGGTTTAGGGTTAGCTTTAAGAGCTAGGGTTAGGTTTAATGGTTAGGATTAGGATTCGGGTTAAGGGTTAGGGTAAGGCTTAGGGGTTAGGGTGAAGGGTTAGGGTCAAGGGTTAGGGTTTTTGTTAGGCATAGCGTTCGGGTTAGAAGTTAGGGTTACTGTTAGTGTTAGGGTTGTAGGTAGGGTTACGGTTAGGGTTAGCGGTTTAGAATTAGGGTTAGGGATTAGGTGTCACAGTGATGACTAGGATATAGGGTTAGAATTATGGGATAGGGGTTGTTCTCAGGAAATGGGTTATGCATTAACGTTAGGATAAGAGGTTAAAGTTAGGCGCACGGTGAGATTTACGTGTTAAGGGGAGAAATAGGAACAGGGTTGGGTGTTATGTTCGGGGTTAGGGTTATCTGTTAAAGGTATTGTTTATGCTTAGCGCCCGGGCCCTGTCTGCATTAGGTGTGCCGGGGGAGTTTAGTGGGCTGGGATTGTACCCGGGAACCCACTCTATCATACTCTGTGTGTGGGCCCGTGGGTTTCATGCAGGACACAGTGGTAGAGCCTCCTTTCACGCATGGCATGGGAGGATTGCAGGCTTTCTAAACTCTAAGAAAGCAAGAAGTCTGAGAATTAGATTTAGGGTTAGGATTCTGGTTAGGGTTAAGGATGAAGTTTAGTGTTAGGGTGAGGGCTTAGGGTTAGGGATTAGGGTTAGGGTTAAAGGTTACTCTTAGGTTTAACAGTTACTCTCTGGTTTAGGGTTGAGGTTTATGGTTAGGGTTAAGATGAGGGGTTAGGGTTTGGTACAGGGTTAGGGTTAAGTGTTAGGTTTAGGGTTGAAGATTAGGATTAGGGTTAGGATTAAAGGTTAGCGTGACAGTTAACGCTTAGGGTTAAGGTTAAGAGTTAGGGGTTAGGGTTAGGGTTAGGGTTAGTATTAGGGTTAGAGTTATGTGGTATGGTTTGTGTTAGAGGTTAGGGTTAGGTTTACTGGTCACGGTTAGGGTTACGTTTAGGGGGTAGCATTAGGGTTAGGGTTAGGGTTAAGGGATAGGATTAGGGTTAAGTGTTGGGCTTAGGATTAGGGTTTAGTGTTAGAGTTAGCATTAAGGATTAGGGTTAGAATCAGGGTTAAATGCTTGGGTGCGGGTAATGGTTAGGGTCAGGGTTAAGGATCACGGATAGGGTTAGTGTTAAGGGTTACTGGTAGGTTTAGGGTTCAGGGTTAGTGTTAGCATTAGGGCTTAAGGTTAGGATTAGGCGGTAGGTTAGATTTAGGGTTAGATCTAGGCGTAGGGTAAGGGCAAGCGTTAGGGTTAAGAGATAGGGTTAGGTTTAATGCTTAGGATTAGGGTTAGGGTTTGGGGTTAAAGTAAGTGTTAGGGGTTAGGTTTAAGGATCCAAGGTTAGGGTTATTTTTAGCTGTAGTGTTAGGGTTAGGGATAAGGGATCCCATTAGCATTAAGGGTCTTCCTTACTGTAGGGTTAAGGGTTAGGCTTAGAGTTAAAGGTTAAGGTTAGGGTCAGTGTTAAGATTTAGGGTGAGGGTTAACGGTTAGGGTAAAGGTTAAGGGTTAGGGTTAGGGATTAGTGATTAGGGTTTTTGGTTAGTGTTAGGGTTAGCGGTTAGGAGTTAGTGTTTTATGAAGGGGTATGGTTAGAATTAGGATTGGGGTTAGAGTTAGGGTGAGGTATAGGGGTTAGGTTTAGGGGTTAGTTTTCGGGTAAAAGGACAGGATGAGGGTTACGGGTTGAGCTTAGGTTTAGCGTTAAAATTTACTGCTAGGGTTAGGGATAGGGTTCAGGGTTAGCTTTAGGGGTTCTGGTTAGGGTTAGGTGTTAGGTTAGTGTCAGGGTTAGGTCTAGTCGTGAGGTTAAGGTTTAGGGTTAGCTTTAAGAGCTAGGGTTAGGTTTAATGGTTAGGATTAGGATTCGGGTTAAGGGTTAGGGTAAGGCTTAGGGGTTAGGGTGAAGGGTTAGGGTCAAGGGTTAGGGTTTTTGTTAGGCATAGCGTTCGGGTTAGAAGTTAGGGTTACTGTTAGTGTTAGGGTTGTAGGTAGGGTTACGGTTAGGGTTAGCGGTTTAGAATTAGGGTTAGGGATTAGGTGTCACAGTGATGACTAGGATATAGGGTTAGAATTATGGGATAGGGGTTGTTCTCAGGAAATGGGTTATGCATTAACGTTAGGATAAGAGGTTAAAATTAGGCGCACGGTGAGATTTACGTGTTAAGGGGAGAAATAGGAACAGGGTTGGGTGTTATGTTCGGGGTTAGGGTTATCTGTTAAAGGTATTGTTTATGCTTAGCGCCCGGGCCCTGTCTGCATTAGGTGTGCCGGGGGAGTTTAGGGGGCTGGGATTGTACCCGGGAACCCACTCTATCATACTCTGTGTGTGGGCCCGTGGGTTTCATGCAGGACACAGTGGTAGAGCCTCCTTTCACGCATGGCATGGGAGGATTGCAGGTTTTCTAAACTCTAAGAAAGCAAGAAGTCTGAGAATTAGATTTAGGGTTAGGATTCTGGTTAGGGTTAAGGATGAAGTTTAGTGTTAGGGTGAGGGCTTAGGGTTAGGGATTAGGGTTAGGGTTAAAGGTTACTCTTAGGTTTAACAGTTACTCTCTGGTTTAGGGTTGAGGTTTATGGTTAGGGTTAAGATGAGGGGTTAGGGTTTGGTACAGGGTTAGGGTTAAGTGTTAGGTTTAGGGTTGAAGATTAGGATTAGGGTTAGGATTAAAGGTTAGCGTGACAGTTAACGCTTAGGGTTAAGGTTAAGAGTTAGGGGTTAGGGTTAGGGTTAGGGTTAGTATTAGGGTTAGAGTTATGTGGTATGGTTTGTGTTAGAGGTTAGGGTTAGGTTTACTGGTCACGGTTAGGGTTACGTTTAGGGGGTAGCATTAGGGTTAGGGTTAGGGTTAAGGGATAGGATTAGGGTTAAGTGTTGGGCTTAGGATTAGGGTTTAGTGTTAGAGTTAGCATTGAGGATTAGGGTTAGAATCAGGGTTAAATGCTTGGGTGCGTGTAATGGTTAGGGTCAGGGTTAAGGATCACGGATAGGGTTAGTGTTAAGGGTTACTGGTAGGTTTAGGGTTCAGGGTTAGTGTTAGCATTAGGGCTTAAGGTTAGGATTAGGCGGTAGGTTAGATTTAGGGTTAGATCTAGGCGTAGGGTAAGGGCAAGCGTTAGGGTTAAGAGATAGGGTTAGGTTTAATGCTTAGGATTAGGGTTAGGGTTTGGGGTTAAAGTAAGTGTTAGGGGTTAGGTTTAAGGATCCAAGGTTAGGGTTATTTTTAGCTGTAGTGTTAGGGTTAGGGATAAGGGATCCCATTAGCATTAAGGGTCTTCCTTACTGTAGGGTTAAGGGTTAGGCTTAGAGTTAAAGGTTAAGGTTAGGGTCAGTGTTAAGATTTAGGGTGAGGGTTAACGGTTAGGGTAAAGGTTAAGCGTTAGGGTTAGGGATTAGTGATTAGGGTTTTTGGTTAGTGTTAGGGTTAGCGGTTAGGAGTTAGTGTTTTATGAAGGGGTATGGTTAGAATTAGGATTGGGTATAGAGTTAGGGTGAGGTATAGGGGTTAGGTTTAGGGGTTAGTTTTAGGGTAAAAGGACAGGATTAGGGTTACGGGTTGGGCTTAGGTTTAGCGTTAAAGTTTACTGCTAGGGTTAGGGATAGGGTTCAGGGTTAGCTTTAGGGGTTCTGGTTAGGGTTAGGTGTTAGGTTAGTGTCAGGGTTAGGTCTAGTCGTGAGGGTAAGGTTTAGGGTTAGCTTTAAGAGCTAGGGTTAGGTTTAATGGTTAGGATTAGGATTAGGGTTAAGGGTAAGGGTAAGGCTTAGGGGTTAGGGTGAAGGGTTAGGGTCAAGGGTTAGGGATTTTGTTAGGCATAGCGTTGGGGTTAGAAGTAAGGGTTACTGTCAGTGTTAGGGTTGTAGGTAGGGTTACGGTTAGGGTTAGCGGTTTAGAATTAGGGTCAGGGATTAGGTGTCACAGTGATGACTAGGAGATAAGGTTAGAATTATGGGATAGGGGTTGTTCTCAGGAAATGGGTTATGCATTAACGTTAGGATAAGAGGTTAAAGTTAGGCGCACGGGGAGGTTTACGTGCTAAGGGGAGAAATAGGAACAGGGTTGGGTGTTATGTTCAGGGTTAGGGTTATCTGTTAAAGGTATTGTTTATGCTTAGCGCACGGGCCCTGTCTGCATTTGGCGGGCGGGGGGAGTTTAGGGGGCTGGGATTGTACCCGGGAACCCACTCTATCATACTCTGGGTATGGGCCCGTGCGTTTCATGCAGGACGCAGTGGTAGAGCCTCCTTTCACGCATGGCATGGGAAGATTGCAGGCTTTCTAAACTCTAAGAAAGCAAGAAGTCTGAGAATTAGATTTAGGGTTAGGATTCTGGTTAGGGTTAAGGATGAAGTTTAGTGTTAGGGTGAGGGCTTAGGGTTAGGGATTAGGGTTAGGGTTAAAGGTTACTCTTAGGTTTAACGGTTACACTTTGGTTTAGGGTTGAGTATTACGGTTAGGATTAAGATGAGGGGTTAGGGTTTGGTACAGGGTTAGGGTTAAGTGTTAGGTTTAGGGTTGAAGATTAGGATTAGGGTTAGGATTAAAGGTTAGCGTGAGAGTTAACGCTTAGGGTTAAGGTTAAGAGTTAGGGTTTAGGGTTAGGGTTAGGGTTAGGGTTAGTTTTAGGGTTAGAGTTATGTGCTATGGTTTGTGTTAGAGCTTAGGGTTAGGTTTACTGGTCACGGTTAGGGTTACGTTTAGGGGTTAGCATTAGGGTTAGGGTTAGGGTTAAGGGATAGGATTAGGGATAAGTGTTGGCCTTAGGGTTAGGATTTAGTGTTGGGGTTAGCATTAAGGATTAGGATTACGGTCAGGGTTAAATGCTTGGGTGCGGGTAATGGTTAGGGTCAGGGTTTAGGTTCACGGATAGGGTTAGTGTTAAGGGTTACGGGTAGGTTTAGGGTTCACGGTTAGTGTTAGCATTAGGGCTTAAGGTTAGGATTAGGCGGTAGGTTAGATTTAGTGTTAGATCTAGGCGTTAAGGTAAGGGCTAGCGTTAGGGTTAAGAGATAGGGTTAGGTTTAATGCTTAGGATTAGGGTTAGGGTTTGGGGTTAAAGTAAGTGTTAGGAGTTAGGTTTAAGGATCCAAGGTTAGGGTTACTTTTAGCTGTAGTGTTAGGGTTAGGGATAATGGAGCCCATTAGCATTAAGGGTCTTCTTTACTGTAGGGTTAAGGGTTAGGCTTAGAGTTAAAGGTTAAGGTTAGGGTCAGTGTTAAGATTTAGGGAGAGGTTTAACGGTTAGGGTAAAGGTTAAGCGTTAGGGTTAGGGATTAGTGATTAGGGTTTTTGGTTAGTGTTAGGGTTAGCGGTTAGGAGTTAGTGTTTTATGAAGGGGTATGGTTAGAATTAGGATTGGGGTTAGAGTTAGGGTGAGGTATAGGGGTTAGGTTTAGGGGTTAGTTTTAGGATAAAAGGTTAGGATTAGGGTTACGGGTTGGGCTTTGGTTTAGGGTTAAAGTTTACTGCTAGAGTTAGGGATAGGGTTCAGGGTTAGCTTTAGGGGGCTGGTTAGGGTTAGGTGTTAGGTTAGTGTCAGGGTTAGGTCTAGTCGTGAGGGTAAGGTTTAGGGTTAGCTTTAAGAGCTAGGGTTAGGTTTAATGGTTAGGATTAGGATTAGGGTTAAGGGTTAGGGTAAGGCTTAGGGGTTAGGGTGAAGGGTTAGGGTCTAGGGTTAGGGTTTTTGTTAGGCATAGCGTTGGGGTTAGAAGTAAGGGTTACTGTCAGTGTTAGGGTTGTAGGTAGGGTTACGGTTAGGGTTAGCGGTTTAGAATTAGGGTTAGGGATTAGGTGTCACAGTGATGACTAGGAGATAGGGTTAGAATTATGGGATAGGGGTTGTTCTCAGGAAATGGGTTATGCATTAACGTTAGGATAAGAGGTTAAAGTTAGGCGCACGGTGAGGTTTACGTGTTAAGGGGAGAAATAGGAACAGGGTTGGGTGTTATGTTCAGGGTTAGGGTTATCTGTTAAAGGTATTGTTTATGCTTAGCGCACGTGCCCTGTCTGCATTAGGCGGGCGGGGGGAGTTTAGGGGGCTGGGATTGTACCTGGGAACCCACTTTATCATACTCTGGGTATGGGCCCGTGGGTTTCATGCAGGACACAGTGGTAGAGCCTCCTTTCACGCATGGCATGGGAGGATTGCAGGCTTTCTAAACAATAAGAAAGCAAGAAGTCTGAGAATTAGATTTAGGGTTAGGATTATGGTTAGGATTAAGGATGAAGTTTAGTGTTAGGGTGAGGGCTTAGCGTTAGGTAATAGGGTTAGGGTTAAAGGTTACTCTTAGGTTTAACGGTTACACTTTGGTTTAGGGTTGAGGTTTACGGTTAGGGTTAAGATGAGGGATTAGGGTTTGGTACAGGGTTAGGGTTAAGTGTTAGGTTTAGGGTTGAAGATTAGGATTATGGTTAGGGTTAATGGTTAGCGTGAGAGTTAACGCTTAGGGTTAAGGTTAAGAGTTAGGGTTTAGGGTTAGCGTTAGGGTTAGGGTTAGTTTTAGGGTTAGAGTTATGTGCTATGGTTTGTGTTAGAGGTTAGGGTTAGGTTTACTGGTCACGGTTAGGGTTACGTTTAGGGGGTAGCATTAGGGTTATGGTTAGGGTTAAGGAATAGGATTAGGGATAAGTGTTGGGCATAGGGTTAGAGTTTGGTGTTAGGGTTAGCATTAGGGTTAGGGTTAGGGGTTAGGGTTAGGGTTAGGAGTTATGGTTAGGGGTTAGGGTTTACGGTTTAGGGTTAGGGTTAGGGGTTAGGTTTAGGGTTAGGGTTGGGGTTAGGGTTTGGGGTTAGGGTTAGGGTTAAGGGTTAGGGTTAGGGTTAGGGTTAAGGGTTAGCGTTAGGGTTAGGGGTTAGTGTTAGAGGTTAGGGTTAGGGTTAGGGGTTAGGGTTAGGGGTTAGGGTTAGGGTTTGGGTTAAGGTTAGGGTTAGGGGTTACGGTTAGGGTTAGGGTTTGGGTTAGGGTTAGGGTAGGGGTTAGGGTTAGCGTTAGGGGTTAGGGTTAGGGTCAGGGTTTAGGGTTTAGGGTTAGGGTCAGGGTTAGGGTCAGGGTCAGGGTCAGGGTCAGGGTTAAAGCTTACTCTTAGGTTAGGGTTAGGGTTAGGGTTAGGGATTAGGGTTAGGGTTAGGGGTTAGGGTTAGGGTTAAGGGTTAGGGGTTAGGGATAGGGTTAGGGTTAGGGTTCGGGTTAGCGTTAGGGTTGGGGTTAGGGTTAGGGTTTGGGTTAGGGTTAGGGTTAGGGGTTACGGTTAGGGTTAGGGTTAGTGGTAGGGGTAGGGGTTAGGGTTAGGGTTCGGGGATACCATTAGGGTTAGGCTTAGGGGTTAGGGTTAGGGTTTGGGTTCGGGTTCAGGGTTAGGGTTAGGGGTTAGGGGTAGGGGTTAGCGTTAGGGTTAGGAGTTAGGGGTTAGGGTTAGGGGTTAGGGTTAGGGTTAGGGGTTAGGGTTAGGGTTAGGGTAGGGTTAGGGTAGGGTTGGGTTGTGTTAGGGTTAGGGTTAGGGTTTAGGGTTAGGGGTTAGGGTTAGCGTTAGGGTTGGGTTAGGGTTAGGGTTAGGGGTTAGGGTTAGGGTTAGGGTAGGGTTAGGATTAGGGTTAGGGGTTAGGGTTAAGGGTTAGGGTTAGGGTTAGGGGTAGGGTTATGGTTAGGGGTTAGGGTTAGGGTTAGGGTAGGGGTTAGGGGTTAGGGTTAGGGTTAGTGTTAGGTTTACTTGTCACGGTTAGGGTTACGATTAGGGTTACGGTTAAGTGTTAGGGGTTAGGGTTAGGGTTAGGTGTTAGGGGTAGGGTTAGGGTTAGGGTTAGGGTAGTGGTTAGGGGTTAGGGTTAGGGATAGGGGTTAGGGTTAGGGTTAAGGGTTAGGGTTAGGGTTAGGGGTTACGGCAAGGGTTACGGTTAGGGTTTAGGGTTAGGGTTAGGGGTTAGGGTTAGGGTTAGGGGTTAGGGTTAGTGGTTAGGGTTCGGGTTAGGGTTAGGGGTTAGGGTTAGGGTTAGGGGTTAGGGTTGGGGTTGGGGGAGGGGTTGGGGTTAGGGTTAGGGGTTAGGGTTAGGGTTGGGCTAGGGGTTAGGGGTTACGGTTAGGGGTTAGGGTTAGGGTTAGGGGTTAGGGTTATGGTTTAGGGTTAGGGTTAGGGGTTAGACTTAGGGTTTAGGGTTAGGGTTAGGGGTTATGGTTAGGGTTAGTGGTTAGGGTTAGGGGTTAGGGTTAGGGGTTAGGGTTAGGGATAGGGGTTAGGGTTAGGGTTGGGTTGGGGTTGGGGTTGGGGTTGGGGTTAGGTTTAGGGGTTAGGGTTAGGGTTCGGGTTAGGGTTCGGGTTAGGGTTAGGGTTAGGGTTCGGGTTAGTGTTAGGGTTAGTGGTTAGGGTTAGGGTTAGAGTTTAGGGTTAGGGGTTAGGGTTAGGGTTAGGGTTCGGGTTAGTGTTAGGGTTAGTGGTTAGGGTTAGGGTTAGAGTTTAGGGTTAGGGGTTAGGGTTAGGGTAGGGTTGGGTTAGGGTTAGGGTTAGGGGTTAGGGTTAGGGTTAGGGGTTAGGGTTAGGGTTAAGGTAGGGTAGGGTTAGGGTTAGGGTTTGGGTTAGGGTTAGGGTTAGGGTTGGGTTAGGTTTAGGGTTAGGGGTAGGGCATAGGGTTAGGGTTAGGGGTTATGGTTAGGGTTAGGGGTTAGGGTTAGGGTTAGGGTTTGGGTTAGGGTTAGGGTTAGGGGTTACGGTTAGGGTTAGGGTTAGGGGTTAGGGTTAGGTTTAGGGGTTAGGGTTAGGGTTTGGGTTAGGGT